>NW_015113117.1:9300-27949 GCF_001443285.1 Poecilia latipinna | reverse complement strand
ATTACCATGGCGATTAATTTTATGGAAACGTGTTGATAAGAGCAGAGTATAAGCTGTAATGTGTACTGTTCTGTCATGTGATGGAACAGAACGGAGTCTGAAGCCTACACAGTTATTTTTAAACAGAATTTTTTTTAGCTTCAGTAGAACTACAATATTTGGAACATTATGTCCTTCTGTAGCATATAGTAGAAGGAGAGCAGATCAAGTAGGAGAACAGCTATGAATATAGAGCAGTGGTTCTTCACCTGGATTCGGTCGAACCCCAGGGGTTCGGTGAGTCTCTGCCGCGGAGGTAAAGACAAACTGTGTAAAGTCGTGATGACGCCCCGCTTTGCCATCAGTTGCTGCAGAGGATCACGTTACATTGCTGAGCCAATCAGAGCTGCGGAGGAGCACTGATTGAAGGAGTTCCACTCTCAGGATGGATTTGAACTTGTGTCTTTAATTACTTCAGCAAAATTCACAGTTTTTACCAAATTCTGTAGCTATCGGTGAACTTCTAAATCTGCTCCTTAGTCGCATCTTTTTGGGGTTGCTACTGCCTCTAGTGGCGTGGGGGTGGTAACACAACTAATATAATTACATTACTAAATCAGAATACCACAAAGTCTTTATTATTTATTATTAATTTTTCATTCTCTTAAGAATGCAGAGCTAATTAAAATGATCTAAATAAGACCTTAAAGTGGTTCCAGTTTCTCTCGATGGCCAACCTGTTGAAACTGTGGTCAATTTAAAATACCTTGGGTCGTTCCTGGACAGTCAACCCAACTTTGCTGAAAACACTGACTATATTTTTAAGAACTGTTCTCAGAGACTCTACCTTTTAAGAAGACTTAGTGATCATGGGGTGACCCAACTAGACTCTAGTTGGGTCACCCCTATATCTTGAATTTGAAAAAAAAAAATTAAAAATCACTACAGAAGGGTTCAGTGAATGCGCATATGAAACTGGTGGGTTCGGTACCTCAAAAAAGGTTAAGAACCACTGATATAGAGGAACTAAGTAATGGCACAATTTTTACAGTTGTTGAGTGAAAGACAGGTGGATGAAGATGTAGAGAAATAGTTTAGATTGGTGTAATATTTTTATAATGTATTGCAAAAATGTTCATACTCCTTTAGATTTTCACAATGTTACATTACAACAACAAATTACTAATGATAATTTAAAATTTTAGGATTTCAAATTATTTCAAACAGCAGCCCAGATGCCAGTAGAGGGGAATGAATACTTTTGTGGGTGTCGATTTATAAGAACAGCCCTGACTCATTGGTTTAGACAAATATATGCTATATCAGTATCTGGTGCTTGTTTGAGCATATACCACCCGGCTTCATTCTTCAAAAGAAACTCACCTGTCCTTAATTAAAACAAATGCACAAAGTTTTTGAAATCATAGCAGGACCAAGACAAAATGGCTCAAAAAACTATTTATTTTTCAAAAATAAATAGTTCTCCAACTATTTATCAGCTCAACAAATGACGGCCAGTTTATTCCCCAAGGAAACTGAGTAAATGTAATTACTTACTATTCACCTCTACAACGGCAACACAGTTCACCAAAAACTAATCAAACACAGTTCTATCACATGTGATGAAGTCAGATGTTCTAACCACTTCTTAAACAAGTTGAATAAGAATTTTCAGACATTATTTTCAAAAGCACATGAAGAGAACCGACGTGTTCACAAGAAGAAAATGTAAACTCAATGCAGAAAGACCTTCCAACCCTCACACTTATTTAACATTTATCAAATCTAGCTTGCATAAAATATCATTATAAACAATACATATGTTGTTTATGTGACCTTTACCTGCTCCAATCTGTAGAGAAGTTTATCTCTGAAAGAAAATTGTGTATGCAAATTCACAGAAATATGTTATATAGTGTTTCGTTGCCTTTTCTTGCCAACTGTCAGATAATCTACAGCCATAACTCGGTAAAACAGGTTCAGTGTTGCCAAATATCTAATTTCTTCAGCTAGTTTTATTATGTGTATTCAAGTATGTTATTATGCATTACATTATATCCCAGCTACCCTTGCAGTTGATACATATTTTGCTCTAAGTTTGTTAAGAATCAATGTTCTAACCTTAGCACCAGAGGAGAAGTTCACGATCCAATGGAAAATCCCTCTGGGACTGTTTGAACCAAATTTATGGTGGATGACTTTCTGCCACACTTCTAGACAGTGTCACAGCAGCACTCCAGCCCACAAGATGATTAATAATCCATGAACCACATGGGGGACATGACAAGAGGGAGTAGAGAGAGGGGAGAAGGCAAAGGGTGAGAGACTGAGAAAGGAAAGGCAGCCAGAAGTAAAAATGACAGCGGAAGTCTGGAGACATTCGGAGAAGATTGGAGAGAAAGAAGTCCTGGAGGAGAAGAGATGAGGGTATGGAGGGGAGGGGAGCAGATAAGACAAGGGGTGAATAGCAGATGAAGTGGCAAGAGAGGAAAAACTTTAGAGAAGATGAGCGGAGAGGAAACGGAGGGGATGAGAAGACTTAGAGAGGAGAAGAAGAGGTTGTGCTGAGGCAAGTAGACAGGATTTGTGCAGAAGGGCTTGGAAAGACAATCAGGAAGAGTGCAAATGAGAACTGGACCAGGTTCAATAAGTAACCGTTTGAGATTGACCATTACTTGGTTTAGATCAAAAACCTAAAATATGAATGGAAAACCACAAATGCAACAATTCAATCATAGAAAAAAAATCTATTGTTAATTTCTTTGTCAAATAAATAAACAATTTAGTTACTTATTATTTAAATATTTAGTAATTATTTCATATCTAGTCGGAGTCATGCAGAACTGATCTGACTGTTTCCATAGCAACAAAGTTTGCTTTGAAAAAGACGGTAGGCTGTGAAACCACAAATACTGATTAGGCAATGACTTCACAATTGTTCCCTTGTTCCCAAACTTTGATGACAGTTTTCTCTCTCAGCTCCATCAGAACCGGAGAGATTTTGTTTGGGGAAAAGTGTCTGCCTGGATGTCTAACTGCTGAGTGGATAGGACTCAGTAAATCTGCTCTTAAGGACGCAGCCCTGTTGTTGTTTGTTGTTTCATTTTTTTTAAGTGTCACCATGAAAACACACTCACTGCACTGGTCCCCGTAGTAAATATGGTCTAGAACCAGCCTCCAAACCTAACTCCTTATTGGTGTGACTATTTTGGTAATACTCTTTAAAATACCAAAATTTGAACCTAACTTTATATTTTTGGCCATCTGATGACTTAAATGTAAAATATTAAATCTGGTGTTATGATCAGTTACTCAGTACTTGAGAAAACTTTTAACAAAACACTTTTTTATATTTGCTTAGTTAAAGCTTATGTAATTTATTAGATGGTTCCTTTCTAATTCTACTCAAGTAAAAATGTGTTAAACTTATGCTACTCTGATTGGAGTATAAGTTTGAGGTACTCTCACCCACCTCTATGTATGAACGATTAGTCTAAGGATTGCTTTTTTGTTTTTTAACAAAAAAAAACACTGACATAAATTGTTGTCTGTCACTGCAGCAGCCATCCCACCCCATTTGAGTTGGACAACACAGGCTGGGGTTGGTGTCCCTTACTTAGCATAAACATGATACCAAGTATCATGTTGGCATCATGATACTAACATGATGCTAACATGTTAGTATCATGTTAGAATCATGATACTAACATGTTGTATCATGATGATACAACATGTATCATCATGTTGTATCATCATGACAAGAGGGAGTAGAGGGAGGGGAGAAGGCAAAGGGTGAGAGACTGAGAAAGGAAAGGCAGCCAGAAGTAAAAATGACAGCGCTGTCAAAAGTAAAGTTGACAGCGCAAAAGTAAATTGATTTACTTTTGACTTTGAAGTAAATCAAAAGTAAATCAATTACTTTTGATTTACTTTAAATCAAAAGTAATTGGTTGATTTAATCAATTACTTTTGATTAAATCAAAAGTAATCTTTTGATTTAAAGATTACTTTAAATCAAAAGTAATCATTTGATTTAAAGTTATCAAAAGATTACTTTAAACCTAACTTTCCCAGGAATATGGATGATTTGGGACTTAATGGATGCACTGCAACAGGTCAAGCCACTTAAGGCAGACGATGGGGATGGAATCTGAGAAAGGTTTAAATGCTATCAAAAACTGGATCCGGATTCACACACTACAGAATGTAGCTGTAACATGATTAGTTACAATATCACATTCTGGGTAGACTCTAAATCATTCATGTTAGTTTATTGCATACTCATATCTAAACCAGGGAGGGAGGGAGGGAGGGAGGGAGGTGGATGGATGGATGGATGGATGGATGGATGGATGGATGGATGGATGGATGGATGGACGGACGAAACTTAAAAAAAAGATGCAGATTTATTTAAAACCCAGGTTTTTGAGGAAACATGCTATATTTTATGGAAATGCTTTACACCAGGGTGCTGCAGGGCTCAGTGCTAGATGCCCTGGTAGCATCTAGCACATTTTTTTAAACACATACTCAAGACTATTTCTAATTCGGATGAGGTATAAAATATCGGAGAGCCTTTAGTTTGGCCCTCTCTAACAGTCTTGGTGATCCACTGGGTTCCAATGAATGTATAGCTGATAAAAATCCAGTCTGACAAAACACATTTTCTTAAGCTCATGTAAAAACATGAAAGAACTTGTTCCAATCCTTATTTCTTTTCTCACAATCTTTGAAGCTTTTTCCTATAACGCTTCTCATTTTTCTCCTGGAATTAACCGCTCTACAGCCCTTCTCCTCTTTTCTCCATTCTCTGAATGTTCAGTAAAGCAAGAACTCAACAAATCAATAGTTGGGCAGCATCTACGCTCTGTAAATCAGCCTTTCCATTACTGGACACTGATATTGACTGATACCTGGATTGACAGACTGGCTCTAAAGTGCAATTTTTCTTTGTGTGTGGGTGCATGTGTGTATGTGCAGGTGAGACATGTGCAGGGCACTGACATCTTGACATATTCACAGAGGCAAGACATTTGCTGTTACTATGATGTAGAGGGGAGGCAGAAATCAGCCAACTACTTAGATGAAAAACTGTCAAGAAGCCTTTGAGGAACTGAAAGTAACAGCTAGCTTTCCCCAGCTGATGTCTTTGTATCATTGGCAGTGTTCCGGCTTATGTTTTGTTTTTGTCTCAAGGCAAAATAACTGACATCATTCTAATAATTTATGTTCAAATCTAACAAAAAGGAGGAAGCTACTATGTGGACATGGGGTGTCAACTGTAAAAGCTTTCATTATACAGTCAAGCTATTGGAGCTTTATTATGTAATGTAGAAAACTGGAGTAGATATTGCTATGTTTGGTCTTTATATTTAATATCAAATTTATTTTTCTTTCACTACTTTAAGCATAATAACATAAGGTTGGAAGATTTTTCATAATAGATGCTGATATCCTTTTCAGAAGCTCAAATATGTGGTAAAACTTTAAAAACATAAGCATCTTTTTAAAAGTTTGATCACCTGTAGTCTGTACAAGATTTGAAATTTCTTAAGCACAATAATGGCAATCCCATGACTATTTTATTTAATGCATTTACTATTTTTCTTAAATACAGAATTCAAAGAGATTTTTATTTTGTGTAAACAAAATTAAAGAAAAAAAAAAGATTTTCTTTAAAAGTGAAAATGGGTTAAGAAGCATAAAATGAGCTTTTGTTGTCATTGGACTGACACTAAATGTGACAAATATGAACTAAGCAGCATTTACAGTAACATATGTCCAGCCACCTGGCCAAAAGGCACAGCTGATACAGCAGCTGTGGCTAAGAAGACAGAGTGCTCATGGACCAATTGGAAGGCCAGTAGTTCAATCCCTGGCATCTCCACTTCATTTATCAAAGTGACCTTGTGGAAGACACAAAACCCCACTTTACCCCTGTACTATGCTTGGTGCATAAAGGACGGAATGATAATAAAAATGTTTGACTTGGTTGTATCACTACATACAATATGTGTTATTAGATGAGGTTTTTAGTAATTTGTCTGGGCCGTCACAAATTTGCTAAATGGAAATACACCAATTTTCAAAAACATATTTTTGATTCAAAGTTTTGGCTCTAGGCTCATGTGGGCTTTTGGTTTATTTCGCAAAACTGCAATGGTTTTTTTGGTGCTATATGAGTCACATGATCAACAACCAGATGTTTTAGAAATACATTTTTATGAATCTGTTGATCTTCATCTATTCTGGTGGGAACCATTTTTTTATTCTTACATTATAATTGCTCAGTTTTCATTCAGCTTACATGACATTCATACAATGGTACGATGCACAGCAAAAGGGCTGCTTACAATATGACACCAGGGCCATTAAATAACGAAGCCCAACACTGATGTCTAAAAAAATCTAAAAGAAAACCCTAATGTCATACACAGTTGACAAAGTTGTGCGTAATTCTAGAGAAAACTATAATAAGACAGAGGATAAAGAAACAAAAAATTGACATGAAACTAATGCAGTCCTTGAAAGCATCTCAATGATCAAAGCAAAGGAAAGAAACGCATTACAGCTAATAAGCTCAGCGGGAGCCACATCACCACATCACACACACATGCACGCACACACACAGAGACAAAAAAGACCAGATCTGGAAACAAAAAAACCATCTTTCCTGATGAAGTCAGTGAAAAATACATTTTTATTGTTTTTTTTAGTAGATTAGTATACTGTGGTTTGTTCAGTGGCGACCTTGGAAGGTTTCAGAGAGCATTGTTTTCACTTATTTCCACATTGTTCACATTACAGTAGCTCAATGTTCTAGTGTCTTCGCCTTCAGTCAATTAAACATCTTTCCAAAACAGTTTTTTGTCTCTTGGTCACCAATATTGTTGCAATAATGTTCAACCAAACTATCTATTGCTTTAAAAACTTACTCATGTGCAAAGTGGTTCTATGCATGTTTCTGTCCAAGTACATCCTATTTTGCTCTCAAAGCACATTTGGAGCTATTATTGTCCATTCAGATATTTATACAGACTTTAAACCAAGTCTAAGTTAATCTGAAAGTGAAGAAACGATATGTGTATTAGAGGTTTGTCATCAGATACGAGGCCTGGAGGGAATTCACTTTTTATCATTTGGCCACTTTGGTTTGGATAGCTTTTCTCTCAATGACAGTATATTTACTCCGGTTATTATTGTTGACAAGCTGCACAGTGGCGCAGTTGGTAGAGCTGTTGTGTTGCAGCAAGAAGGTTCTGGGTTTGATTCCGGGCCCCGGTCTTTCTGCATGGAGTTTGCATGTTCTCCCTGTGCATGCGTGGGTTTTTTCTCTAAATTGTCCCTAGGTGTGTGTGCATGGTTGTGTCTCTGTGTTTTCCTGCGACAGACTGGCGACCTGTCCAGGGTGACCCCGCCTCTCGCCCGGAATGTTAGCTGGAAACAGGCACCAGCACCTCCCAACCCCAAAAGAAAATGGATGGAATGGATTATTGTTGACATTGGCATTTGATGATCTGAAACATTTGCAATGCAGTGCCATGAAAACCACTTCTTACCATCACAAAGTATAGGCATGAGCAAATAAATTACCAAACTAAAAATTATATATAAATTGTTAAAACTAAAATACATTATGCAAATATTTTGAGCTAAAATTCTAATACTATTATATGTGCCTGTAAATAGCAAGCCTGGATATTCAAAATGATGCACATTTTGAATATTGGCAATTCTAGGTATTCTGTACCTGCACTTAATATTCTCTTGCTCAAAGATAGAAACCCAAAAATGTTTTTTTTTTTTTTTTTTTTTTAAAGCTTGCAACGTCAACAGGAGCTGCGTTGTGGGTTTTCATTACTGTTGTTTTATTTTAAAAGACTGGCTATGGTTTGATGTCCCTGAACCAATCAAATGGTGGATCCAAAGAATAAGTAATCCCTTTCTAATGATGATGGTGTTTTAATGAAAATTTAATGACACCCTTAATACCCTGGTGTACCAACTGTCACCGTGTGCCAAAAACTGAGAAAGATGAGGGGAGAACAAAGACAGAGAGGAGCCGAGGCTGTGGCTAAGAGACAAGACTATTAGCTGTTCGGCTTGGGATCCTGAAGGGTCACTACTACATGGTGTCTTCATTCCACAAGTGAATGCAATTCCTGGTTTACATTCAGGCAGTCAACTTGCAGCTAGATAGAAAAGCAGATAAATGTCTTCATGAAAATATGAATATGAATATGTCTGCTGTACATGACTGTATGAAGCAATAATATGATGCTGGAAAAACTTTGTCCCTTAGAGGGAAAAGTGATGCCAATGGCAGTTTGTCTGGTTTATTAGTGAAAGACGTGCACTAGACCCAGTGGTTGTGATTCAGTAATTCATATTTATAATAACTGAGGATAACAGTTACTTGATCATACTATAAAATGGCCTGGAAAATACATAATACTTCCCCCTTAATGCTGTCACCATCATCTCTGAGGGTGGTGTTCAGAGGTAATTTGAGTTCCACACCTTTTTCATGCAAGACAAGAAAATCAGCTTTAGTCTCATGTAAATACTTGAATGTTTGCTGTGACCAAACATTCAACATTCAACATTATGACCAACAGGATGACTGTCTTTATGCCACTGATCAGTAAAGTTCAGACCTCTGCAGTACATCCCTAATACCGGCCCTGTCAGCAGATTCTTCCACCTAAAAGCAAGGCAGAGGAAAAGTAACACAAATCTGATGAAGTTGATGCACTGTAAATCAGGCCATTACAGAGCCTGAGATAGGAAATACTCTAATACCACCTCACAATTATGCTTGTGTTATTGTATGAAATACAGTACAGTCGTGGCAAATACTAGCTTCGCATATTCCTTAAGGACATTGTGGTTTAGCCCTGACATATCAGTCCACTTTATTGGTTTGCTTTATGACACTGCATGACATGATAATGGGCAGCAAGGGAGAACTCTGTTGCTTAAACAAAGAAAAAAGTGTTGCTGGTGGCACCGAGTCTGGTTTTATGCTAACAGAAAAACATCAGACCACCATCTGTAATCAGTTATCAATCTAATTAGAAACGGCTAAAACTGAAAATGAACAAAAGCTGCTGTTTAAATGACATTTCATTTGATAGTCTAAGAGCATTTTGCCTGTCTAAGTACATACTGAGAATAAAATGAAACTAGAACCATTATTCCCATTTATATGAGGAAAGATAAAAGGTATGTGGCCAGTCAGAAGTCATCAGAGATACTCAGGATGTATTATTCAGGCTACAGAGATGTTAATAAGGAGGTTAAGGCCCAGAATTACTTTTTCTTACCAGGAAATGAAGCAGAAGCACAACTACACAAGGGTCAACTGCAGCTGAATACACAGCCTCGCAGTAAATTTGTACACACACAGGTCATACCACTTGGCGTTTCTTCCGCTCGACAAAATGAGTGGCTTTGCCAGATCTCAGCAGCTTGCTCTGCAGTGTGCACACATGAGGACATAATGAGATTAGAACTGAATCAGCCTGTAGCCACTTTCACTCTGATATGGGAACACAGCCACTTGTAGAATTATTCATTCCTGTTAAGTTCCAGCAGTGGTATAAGTTCCGTTATATTTTGTCATTTGACAACTACATATTTCAATTTCTAATTATACTGAGATTTCATGGAATACAACAACAGTATGTGAAGTACATGAAACTACAGTAAATATATAGTGTGATATGTGTCATAACCTGTGGAGCTGTGGATGTCTGTAGTTGCCATTTACCTCTTGGTGGTTGGGCCATAAAACACCAACGAAACAAAACATGGTGGTTATAAAACTATGTAAAAAGGTGTGGCTGTACATTCAAGGAAGTTTAACTTGATGAATCAGAACTTGTTGAGGTTATTGGGGTCCAACATGGTGCAAATAATAAATAGTTAAAATATTAGCTAACACACATGCATTTGTGTCTGTCTGTTGCAAATACACATTTGTATGGTAGAGATTCTTCAGCAGTGGTCTTGTTCTTCATTCAGAGGAGAAAACTTGATTGAACGGCAGCTACAACAAAGAATGGACGCTTCATATGCTTCAAAGAGAAGACAGAATGCAGGTGAATAACTGGAGAGGAGAGAAAATGTCTTTGACCTCTGACACCACTGTCGGTAATCTTCTTCCTCCTTATTTTACATTTAAATGGGAATCGATTTGCTTTCTGCAATGGAGGAAGCTTGAATGGTCATGGTCACAACAAATCCTTATGAGGTAAATCATGTCTGCATATGACCAGATTCAGGTTACAGTTTCACACACAGGGAGCAGCAGGAAACAAAGGCCAGAAGTGATGGCACCAATCTATTAATCACAGAATGCAGCTTAATAGAAGATGGGAAAGTGGGAATGGAGAACATTTATTTCATTTACTCCTATTTAATCTAAACCATGTTTCTGACCAGATGTCAAAACATGTTAAGGAATGAAAGGGTTTGCCATAAGCCAAATCTAGAAATTTAGAAAACTTCATTCTAGTTGTACAGATGTTTCTTCTCTAGCTACAGAATTTGCATTAGTTATTTTCACCATCAAGCATTCCATCTGACACAAAAAGGTATGTGATGCAAAAGCAGTGGCGACTGGCCAGTAGACATAAACTCTAACATCTGCATGTTTTTCACCAATCTGTCTGGCACAGAGGCTAATGACACATTTTTATGATCTTATTCTAATTACCAGAAACTGCACATAGTTTTTTTATTTATTTTGTCTGTGTAACTACATAATTTCCACACATTTAATTAGATTAAACAGCTGCTACTCAAGTATATCTTGAAGCAAAGCTACTTTTAGACCAACCGGTCGATCATAACTCCTGTTTCACATGGATTATATGAATGCAAAACTGTTTACTTTAATGAGGAAGTTTCAAATGATCTTTTTTGTCTATTAAACAGAATAGTACAGTTACTAAGTGTTAATTTTAAATTTGAGCACTAAATGACAAACTTAAAATAAAATAATATAGTCTTTGTTTCTCATTGCCTGCCTAATTTGCCCATTTTAACAAATTAATCATTTATGAGTAAAACTATTAATACATTAGAGATTTCTTTTCCTTTCTCATGTTATTTTTCCATATGTTCTTCCTTCCAAAGCATTCCCCCATTTTTCACATTACTTTACTGTAAAAAAAAAAAAAAAAAAAAACTCAGCATAGACAACATAATTAAATGTCAGGTTAAGTAAATCTCCTTTTTCTGTGCCTACATTTGATATTTTACCTGCTGAGGCAAAGTCCCTGCAGGCAGAGCATCTATTTTTAGTTCTCTCCTGGGCATAGTGAAGCAGTGATGCACAGATGTTGAAGTTCCCCACTGGACTTGAAAATGCATTGCGATAACATTCAAAAGCCGTCATCTGGATGACAACAATGTTGCTTATGTGTGTACAATTAGCCAAACATGCTCCCAATAAGCTACTTTTTCAATCTATCAACATGAAAATGAACAGAGCTGAAGTCAGGGTGTGTAAATAGCATTCCCACCATTCCTTCAAATGGGTGGAAGAGTGAGACAGAGCAGATATTCCATTCTCAAAGTGGAGTTAAGCCACAGTATGCTGATAGCTTTGATTCATGGCTCAATTTGACTAACAGCGAGTGAACGATAACAGGGAATGAGTCGGGAAATGTTTATTTTGGTATCGCTGGAAATGGAGTAAAGGTCTTTATTACCAATGGTTTCTTGTCTTTAGGTCTGTGGTGCATATTTCTCTTCACATTGCTCCCTTTTGCCATGCACTGTAATAGAGTGTGTGACAATACAAACACCTCATTCTGTCATTGTCACTGTGCTAACAGGCTCATTGGACTGCCTTGTTATCCAACTCAAACAGCCCGACTCAAAGAAACCACAGCGCATTTCCGTAATGTTATTGACTGAGTGCCGAGACTCGACACTGTCTGGAATGTGCACTTATCGTGCTATTTGCATGTCTATTACCTCGGAAAACTGCGGTTCTTGACAGAAGTCAAGGAGAGCCAATTTGAAGCTCCGCTGCACAGCAGCCTCCTCCAAACCACCTACACGTAAATCTTAACACGCAAGAATCCAGGCAAGACGTGAAAAGCAAAGGGTTTCTGGGTTAAGGAAGTAGAGTAAAGTAGTGTAATGAAGGCCAACTGTGTCTTTTTAGTGGGTTAAATACACTCTTGAAATGCATGATGGATCAGCTGTGAAATAGGCTGGAAAGCAAAGTTCAGTAAAGCTGGCATGACTGGAATTTCAAACAGGAAGTACCTGTCTATCTTTCCGACTGGATGTCAGGTGCCAGCAGACGTGTTTGGTTTGTGGGATTGCGTATGACACAGGTGGCAGGTTTAGCGGCTGTGATAGAGGATTATGTGAGCAGTACAAGGCGCCTCAGTCACTGTAAGGCTGCACGATCAATACCCTTAACATGATAAAAGGCCTGACTAAGGCTTTTTATCATGGCTTAATCAAGCTTGATTATAAATAAGGTTATAAATAAGGGGTATATTTAAAACCTCTGTGTCTTTGTTTGGCCTCTCATTCTTTGATTTGACCTAACTAGAGATCAAAAACACTTTAACTAAAAATCAATATATTAAAAAAGGTTTAGCACACATTCATTCAAACCTTCCCTGTTGTTACTCTTAAAACCAGAATTGAACAGTGAGTCAGTTTGGCTCTAAGAGCTTTTTTAACTCTGTATTGATCTGGAGTTGAGACGCCCAATGGTCAAACATTATGACTTTTCCTAAAATGACTGACACCACTTAGCATCATTTTATAGCACAATCAAGTACCTGTGTTACCTTCAGTTTTAAAAATGCTGTATCTATCAAATATGACTTAAAAAAATTTATATCATAATTTAATGCCTTGAAATTGGATATCTCTCTCTCAAAGAAACTTCTAAGTCTCCGTCTTCAGGAAGTCATCACAACATGGCTCTAAGTGTTTGCTGGTTGCTGCTGGCTAGTCTGGAGGGTCTGAGTGGGGGAGTCACAGGGAGGGCCCCTCTGTGAGACAGGAGCTTAGAAGAATGGAAAATGCATCTCAGAGCCGTTAATATTCTATGCTTTTATTTTGGTGACATTCTGTATAACGTATTTATATTAACAGAACAACAGAGTTACTGGAGAAGGCTAACTGCAAAGAAAGAAAAGGTTAATAGCAAGAAAAATGAATAAAAGGTGACTTAAATTTAAGCTTCAGTCAATAAGGAAACAAGAAATGGAATTGAAGTTTCAGTTTTTTATTTTGTGACTGCTTAATTAATGGTTCATGAAAAGAATTGTATCAACGTAACGAGCTATGTTTCACTAACGGTAAAAACGATTGTAATTTTTATTTCTCTTGTTTAGCTTTTATGGTGGTTGATGACAAACAAGTTCCAGCCTTCTCAAAGTTGACTGAATGCTACAGTTTAACCTTATTTAAACCACTTACTTTCCCAGAGATAAATAACTTAAAAAAAAACAACATAAAAACAGCTAACATTTTTTAAAATAACAAGAGGATGTCCTATTTTTTTCACATGACTTCTCAGACATTCAAAAGGAAGGGATGAGTGTTGTTACCCGACTTCCACTTTTAATACTTGGCAGTTCCTTAAAGCACAGAGAGAATAACAGTCCTTCTTCACTGCAGATGAAACTGGACCTGGTCCAGTAAAGGATTTTAATTTGATGCAGTTTTACCAAATGAGGCCAAATATAGCTCTTCAAACCTTTTTAATCTTTAGTTTTCCTAGAAATCAACATCTGCCATAAATTGTTTAGAGCATTTCTCAGGACGTTTTTATCTACTGGCCAGTAAAAACATCAAATCAAAGAATTATTTTTGAAGTCTAATGTCAAATAATCTGACATCAAATATCAATGAGTTGAGTTTATGTGTTTTGATAGATGCCTGACTTCCTATGAAACATTATTTTATACAGGAATAACTGTCATTTTTAAAAATATATATATATTTTGACATAATCTACAACTTTCTTATTTCATCATGTGTCCAGTATTTAACAAAAACTGCATTTTGAAAGATTAACAGAGAAGAACAGAAACAGGAGTTATTGTTTCACAGAGGACACAAGCATTAAACATTCCAAAAGTGTTAAAAAATATATAAAAAATAAATCAGACCCAAATAAACAAGCTTTGATTTGGGTCTTGGTGCCAAAACAAAACAAAAACATTATGACCATTGTCAATGATTTTATTGTTTGGTATCTTGTTTTAAGACCAAAGGACATTTCTGTGCAGCCATATATTAAAAAAATATATATATTTGGAGAAAGGACACTTTGACTATTTAGTTGTGATCAAACTGTCAGTTATTTGTGACAAATCAAACCAAGTCCATCTCCTACACAGACTTTTAATTCTGATGTTCCAGAATGAGACCTCTGGAACAGCTGCCATATTTCTCGTTATTAAGCCTAACAAAAGTAACTGCACATGCCCTCTCCAGCTGCGATTTTGACTAAAGGAGGTGTTTAAAGTTTGAATACATTACTGAAAACAACATGTAGTTAAAAAATTAAAAAATTATTTAAAATTAAAAATAGAATCTGAGAAGTTAGAACTCTAATACTTTAATACATTGAACAATAATAACTAGAATGACTTTTCTCATTGCATAGAGCACTGAAAATACTTTCTAAGTCCAACTCATCCGGATGTTTGATTAGTGATTCCTTCACTAATTGATATCAGTAAAGCATGTTGGTCTCATTTAATATGTAATTCATTAAAAAAAAAGAAAAAAAAAACTCTTTCAAAATTCTTTTGCAAAGGTTTTGACACTGAAGCAGATGTAACATCTGACATAAAGGCTTCCACTAACAGTGACCCATCAGAAACTATGTGGACGCCTGAATGTGACTGTGCAGCTACAGACCGCCATGCTAACGGGAGCCATGTGGGGAAGGTGGGTGTGCTGTTTGGACCCTATGAAGAAATACTGTGACTGTTGTCATCAAAAAACTTTTCTATTGGTTTTGATCTCCCGGAAATTATGCAAAAATCTATGCAACAGATTTGCGATCCATGCAGTCAATCTATGAGAATAAAATATTTTTTATTCAGGTAGGTTTGTCAAATGGAGTCTGATCTGAAACACCTCAGAGACGTATTTTATAGCCAAGCTGAAACCACAATTTTAAACTTGTGAGAACTGTCATGGCAACAAAGAACAGGCCTATTCCAGAGATTAGACAGAAGGATCTGGAAAAGGTATTCCTGAAGACAGGAGTCCTGAAACTGATGAGGGTGATTATTGGGACAAGGATCAGGCGATTTAGCTGCACTGTAACTCAGAACAGACGAGAACTTTAGGATGAACGCAGCTACGCAGGAATGAAGCAAGGAATAACTACAGAGTAGACTAAATATGGAACAGAAAACGTGTCACAGTATACTAAAGTGGTAGAGATCACACCATTCGTATGTTTTCCCTCATATCTGCCTATCAGTTTTTAAAAAATGAATATATTTTAAAATAATATTGCAAATATGGTATCAGAGCAGTCGGTGTGAAATCTTTTCACGGGAACTCTGGCGAGTTTTTTAAAATCCCAGGCATCTTAATAAATGTCTTGGAAAATACAAACCATGTTTTGGCTGAACTTGAGCACTTAAAAAAATATTAAAAGTGAATATTTCCAGCAGTTTCCTGTCTGCCTGAGTCATTTGATTCGTTCTGTTAGCTGTGTGCAGATATGCGCAGACTGCTGTTGGAGAAGCGCTTGTCATGAAATGTAGTTCATTTAAATTTACAAAGCAGGACAAGCGTATTTTCTGTAAGATATCTCATGACGTGATAAGTTGGAAAAGTACTGAAATATGTTACAAGCAGAATTATAACGGAGTCATATCAAAACAAATAAATATGTTGATATCAGGCTACCACTTCAACAAACAACTTTGGATGAAAGCATTATCAGCGGTTTATGGAAGACTACAGCTGTGCACTGAGTTATATTTAGCTTTAGAAAGAAATGATGAAGCCATGTGCATTTTAAAAGAAATGTTTTAAAACATTCTAGCAGCAGTTAATCAATGAGTTAACTCAAAGTGATGTTCTCTGAAGTTGTTTACCCCTAAACTTATATCACAGGCAGCTTGTTAAACAACTGATATATCAGAGAGGTGGAAGCTAACAACGCCGTCTGTTTTAGTTAAAGTTAGAAAATCCAAACAACGATCATAAAATGAATCCATGCAGGTGGCACAGTAACTATGAGATCAATATTTTATATGTGATGTTATTACAAAACGCAATGTGTGAAGAAAGACTAATACTATGTATCTAATGGATGGAGATAAATACTGGACAGTCCTAAAGAGAAACCGGATAAATTCTGCAAAACACTTGAGGCTGAGATTCACCAGGTTTGCGTCACTGTTTAAAAACTCACTGATTTTTTTTTAACCAGAGGTTAAATGAAATGAATGGCACTTACTCAAATCTATGGATGTAAAAAGCAACTGTTTTCATGGAATAGAAGGCCGATACATGAACCGTAAAAGATAAAGTACTGATTTTGTTTCTGCTCACTTACACAGGAACAATCTGGGAATGTTGTTCAAAGTCCTCATTGAAACTGCAGATGCTTATTTTTGGACTTCATTTTCATTTGAATAAGGCAATCTGCCTGGGAAAAACCTGCTTTGTGCAACCCTCAGGAGAGAATGCAACACTGGGGACAGACATGCTCTGTTCTTTCTTTGTGACAACCAGAGAAAATTATTGTTTTTGGCACCTCATCACATCACATGCCTCATATCTTTTGCCAGGCTTTTGCCCCTGGTAGTGAGGCAATCTTCTCTGTTGTGTTAATGTAGCTGCCATGTGCTGGGTTTGTCTTTCAGAGATTTTTTGTCAGAATTCCCCCGACATGTTTAACTAATGAGTGGTGCTGGTCAGTTTGTAATTGCTGCCTGTATTTGATATTATCCCTACTGTTACTGTGTTTAACTGTGATCACATAATTGTTCACCTCCTGAATGCACTGATTCTGTTTTTTAAAACTCCCTTGATGCAGCAGGTGAATATGCTAACTGTTTCAGGTTGTTACCTTTAGGGTGGTCAGAAGATGAGAGCTTTTGTATGGCCCATTTGATTACTTTAATGCCTCTGTTGGAGTTAAATGAACATACTGAATGGAAAGTGGTCTTTAGCTCATTAGTTTAAATACAGGGTGGTCATAGAACATCAAACCAAAGGCTTTAGGAGGTTAATAGAGGAGAAGAAGAATTATTTATTGTACAATAGCTCTGGTTTGACTATGAATATCTATAAATGACTGCTGAGAGCAAATGGTAAGAAAACTAGTCATTTAAACCACAATTAAATATCAGAGCATCGCCTGATAACCAGGAAATAATATTCAAATAGTTCCCAGTCTCAGCAACATGATGAGGCAAAAGTATTAAAGTAAGACTAGATGGAATAATAAACACTGATGTTCTCAAACAACAAGACTCTACATATTATTTATATATCGACAGACAGACAGACAGACAGACAGACAGACAGACAGACAGACAGACAGACAGACAGACAGACAGACAGACAGACAGACAGACAGACAGAAAGACAGACAGACAGACAGACAGACAGATAGATAGACAGATAGATAGATAGATAGATAGATAGATAGATAGATAGATAGATAGATAGATAGATAGATAGATAGATAGATAGATAGATAGATAGATGTCATGTTACCTTAGACCGCTGGAGCATCCTCAGCCTGGTGCAGGACCGTGGTTTCTGCTCTCATCTGCAGGCTGAAGCAAGCCTGGGGCTGAGGAGCCAGTGGTATCAGTTTCATGACGGAGTCAGAGTCTCCTTTTTGGGGAATCTATCATTCAATGATTCCTTCTGCAGAATTTCAAATAAGCCAGGGGCCAAAGCTTATTTCTTCGGTCAGAATATAGTCACCGAAGGCATCTTGGGAGAAACACTTCTCCCTTTGCTGCCAGCAGGAGGTCCTCTCTGACATTGCCCCTAGCAATGGTCTCTGTGCCAGTGTGAGTGGGTGAAGACAGGCTGGGGACCAGTCAGGGAGCTCCACACTGCCATCTTGGCATCCATTGCCCCCAAAACACCAAAAATATCAAACTCCAATAACATCAAAAGTGGCCACAGAAATATTCACACCACTAAAGTGACTAACCTAATTCAACAAAATTAGGTTGGTGCCATTAGTCTCATAATGAGTGGAATAGAGGTCACCTGACTGAGTGAGACAACAACATGAAGGTTCCACTAGTGTTTGCTAAAAGGCAGGTGGGAGACTCCAGGGTCGAGTAAAAGAAAGTTGATGATACAAAAATTGAGTTTTTGCTGATCCGGCACCAAACACACCAGGAGACTTGGTGGTGATGGCACCAACATGTTGGGGATGATTCTTAGCAGCAGGGCCTGGAAGGCTTGTAAAGGTAATGAAAGTACACGAAAGCACCAAAATCTAAAGAAATCCTGGAGGACATTTTGCATCCATCTGCTAGAGAACTACGACTCCAGAGAATATTTCTTCTCCAGCAAGACAATGACCTGAGGCAGGAGTTCTTAAGTTGTGCTCTATTGAAAATGTGAAGACTTGGTTGCATTTGGTTTTAGTTCAAAGCGTCGGGCAGGGAGGGGGGGG
>NW_015113117.1:0-6197 GCF_001443285.1 Poecilia latipinna | reverse complement strand
GATGTTATTATGAGTGTTGGTGTGGGGTCGCGGTGGGAGGGGGGAGGGCGGGGGGGGGGGTGGGTCGGCTGTACACATAACACTTGCAAATATCTTTTGAATTTCTCATTTGAAATAGAATCCAGGAATATGAATACTTTTACAAACCAATAAAAGCTGCAGAATTTATTATTACACAATCAGTTGTTTTCTGAATTTAAATAAGTCAAGAACAATTTTGACCATTTATAACAACTATCATCAGTAAGATACTTTGTGTTGTTTAAGTGAAGCTCTGTGAATTCTTTCAAAAAACTTTTAAAAAGTCTTTTGCAAGAGTCTAAACAGTTGTACGGCAAGCCGTGAACTCCAAGCTAAAGGATCTTTTCCAAGAATAAATGCATGCTGCAGCAGCATGGTGCATATCAAACCCGATGAACGAGGAGTAAGGCTGACAGCAAACACCTGCTGATGGTATCAAAGCAAACACTTCAGTCTCTGCAGGAATCTGCATGTAGCTGTATCCCCTCACATCTCCTTTTATTAATGCTTTAGTCATTGGAGTGTTACTAAACATGGGAGAAAAAAAAAGAGGAGAAAACTTGGAGCCATCCACACAGGGATGTGTGGATGCAACACTAAGAAGCAGGAAAACTTTAAAACCATCACTGCTGCACGCAAGGAAAGTTTGGAACATACAAACGCATGGTTGGCGACGGAAGCCCACGCTCAGACAAATTACGGCTCCGTGGTGACATGAACACGTAAACAACATCATATGCGGCGCAGCTGGGAGAGATGCATGAGGGTTTGTTTTTGCTGTATGTCTCAGCAGGCTCTGGGTGACAACTCATGGAACAGTCAAATTAACAAGCAGAGGAAGGAGGAAGTGAAGGAGCAGAGTGAGACAACATAGACCAAACAATGAACTGAGAGGTGGAGGGAAAGTCTGGGGAAATATTATATGGCACCCAGGCAAACAGTGGAATTATATTGACTTTAAACAATACTTTTAAACAGCCCTCCACTGGCAGCGTTTCCACCAGGGAGCTCTACTCACAGCTTTTTTGAGCTTATTTCTCCATTTGAAAGGAAGGAACTGTTGACACCCCAGAGAACTGAAGCTTTTTTAAAGCTCTTAAAACACCAAAGGACCTGGAAGCTGAAAGCTTCTAAACCCAAAACAGGTGCGGGGTGATTGCTCTTTAAACATCTCACTAAACAGCAGACAATCTGCGTGATACGGCTGGGTCTGCTGGAAACAAACGGCCTCCGTTCTCCAAACTCACCAGGGCTGGGTTTGGGTTAGTGTGGGAGGAGTAAAGGGCCCGGTCCGAACCGAGCTGGGCTCAGGATCTCCTCATTCTATTCTGATGATTCTTTTCTTAACACATCAAGCAGCCAGGAAACAGCACTGTGGAATCATCATAATACTGCACATGTTAAGTAGGTTCTGATGGAGAATTAGCAGACTAATGGCACAAGCTCACTTTACAGCTCTAATGGATCCAATTTTTCTCTCGACCCCATTAGGAGTCATTTAAAGATCCAACCAAAGAAAATCAAGTAATCAGCAGGAGCACTGATTATCCAAGATACTTAGAGATCAACAGAAGCTCATATTTAGCCCGTACGAAAAAAAAAAAAAATAAAAAATCAAAGCACACATATGAAGCCAGTTTACACAAAAGGACTTGACATTTAATGAAAGGTATGATGAGTACATTATTAATGTAACTGCCATTTTTGGTTCAAGTTGGAGAGATATGATGGCTATCAAAAGTTTGCACACCCTATTGCCATTTTGCTGTTTACAAAATGCAGCAATGACAAAACATCCCTACAGACCTCTGGCTGGGTCATCGCTAGACTTCTTTTCTTCTGACAATAACAAAATCCTTCTAAGTTCGGTTTTCCAGCAGACAGTTTTGGGTCAATGCTGCCTGGTATTTGGTGGATGAAAGAGGATTGATCCAAAATTTCAGCAATACTGACTAAGTCAGAATTGAAACCAAAATATGCGTAAGTATTGCACAATCCTAGTATTTAGAGCTGGTGATAACTGCACCACATTGATAAAAAAAAACATAAAAAAAAACTGCAGGTATACAACCAGGCCTGAATGTTTTTATTTTTAAAAGATAATCCTTCTGTCTTCAACCCTAATCCTTAGTCCAGACATACAAAGAATGCTATTGTCACATTCAGAATACCAGCAGTAATTGCTAGAAATTCCTGCAGCATTCTCTCAGTGAGGCAGCTGACACTGACCAGCTTCTGGTCTCGTCCACGGGTTGGTAAAACTTTCACCCTGACCCTTTCTGCTGACTATGGCTTTAGGTAACAGGTTAAAACTACAGAATGTCAAGAAAATTCTGAACTTCTTTCTTGTAAGTGAGATTCTCCCCACAGATCTTAGATATGTGTGACCTTGGGTAAAAAGATAATTGTCTAAAGCGAGTCACACATGAAAAGCAGGTAAAATCAAGTTTTATTATTTATCGTTTTCTCCCATGACACATATACATTTTAAATGTTCTGTTGAATTATACAAAATAGAACAAATTAAAGGAGAGAGAATTTTAAAATCATTTTTCATGTTTTTATGCGATTTGTTAGGGGTGTTAATACTTTTGGGATCCAGTGTTGCCAACTAGCAGAGATGTTCTTGCAGAGAAGCAACGCTGGATTCCCGACTCCACACTATGAAAATCCTTTATGAACTCTTCCATAAAACTAATGTGTAAAAAGTGAAAAGCTGGCAGAAAAAGATAAGGAGATGGATGCACACACTATTAAAAATATATATGTTTTACTCAGTGTGTGGGACACCAGCAGCCTGAGGTACAAATGAAATACTGTAAAATTTATGACACCTGTTTTCTGACCTCAAGTGCTTTTAGATATTACTGGATATTACCAATAATATCCAGTTAGATGAGACATTATTGGACGTCAATGAATAGGTGTCTGAATACTTCCAACTTACTCTCTGCTCTGATAGAAAGACAGCAAATGAAATATTTCTCCATTTCGTGGCTCCCAGAGATCTGAGGACTTTGCAGCTTCCTGAAATATTTTAATGAAACTGAACCATTAAAGTATGGATTCATAAATGTCATGTGTGAATGAACCGAAATAATCTTTCATTTATTTAATTTAAAGAGAATAAAAATCTATCTTTCATTTAAGCAGTAATATTATATATTACTGTGTTAGTGGTATTAGATTATTATAAAAATGACAGCCTGAGTAAAGATTTATTGGAAAGCGATGTGATAAGTGAATCACAGTAATTCAACATTCTCATATCCACTTCATGGAGGTAGGGGTGCCTCTGTCAAAATATGCCGTTCCCTGGCAACAACAGAGACGAGACCCCAGAGGGGGGCTACCCCACAGGAGAGGTCTGAAAGAACTGAGTCTAACCAAAGGCAAGCAGTTTCCTAGGGAACCAGAGAACTGCCCAGACCAGCAATGACCACATGAACCATCAGGCAAAGCCGGTGCACCCAGCCCCCTAGCCCGATACTGACCACCCCTAAAGCAGATTCTATAAACCACAGTGAGTGATTTGTGCAACTATTTTGTGTATTTGTAAAAATAACACTTTTTTAAAGGGGTAGTATCATGTAAAATTGACATTTCTGAGGTTCATGTTGTGTTAAAAAGTTATTCATTCATCAAAAACATACCTAGAGTGTTGCTTTGATTTTTTCTTGAGAAATCCTTTAATCTCCAATGGCAACCATTCAGCAGTGATAAACGCCTGGTTAGACATAGAAATGGCTTCCAGGCGCAGCTTCTCCTCAGAGCTGCAGTTTCCAAGTTTCTTCAGACTAGCCAGCAACAATTAGCAAACACTTGGTGGAACTGTGCATCTGCTGAGCAGCTACTTCTCAGTGCAACACTGACAAAAATGTTGAAGGGTTAATAGAGAAGCCATGTTGTGATGAGTCAGTCATCATAAACGCAGGAGTTTTTAAAGAGACAGAGGCCTAATTTCAAGGCCTTAATTTATGACATCAATTTTTTTAAGTCCTATTTGATAGAGACTGCATTTTTACTTTAGTTACTTTATTCCACTATAAAATGCCACAATATTCCTGGGAAATACAAAATACTACCATTTTTAAAACAAACATCGTGAAATCTCATCTTGTTCTTGTGAAGCCAATATCATAGACTGTGACAAGTTATCTATCACTATAGCTACCACTCATCTTTTCAGTGAATTCTCAAGTTTCTGTAGATCTGACCATTGACAAATAAAGAAGCCGTTTTCGCACTGCAAGTAACGGCATGGAACGGGTTCAAAGTAGCGCCGACCGTGTTTGCATTAGAACTTCCAACCCGGTTCCATCCAGCTCCTTGGAACCACAATAGCTGTGGTTCCAATCGGGCCGGCCAAGCGGGGCTGCTTAGAATTCATCAGCTGATTGGTTTAGAGTCAGCCGTTGATTGGGTCTAGCTGACTCTCACTAAACTGTTCTTACTGTATTTTGTAAAGAGTGCTCTTTTTAATATTTTTATTATTATTACTACTTTTAATTTGCGATTAATTTCTCTCAATATTCTGCTGTTACCTGGTCCCATGATGAGGTAATTTATTTCCCTCCGCTTACTTCCTGATTGAACGAGTACAGAATGAACTAGATCAGTCAAAGAGGAAAGAGAAAGTTTTCCGCCGCATCTCTGAGGAAAGGCTTCAGCCGCTACATCGAAACTATTGTTTAGTTTCAAAATAATGACATCAGGTTCAGCTTCGATGGCGTCCTCAGTTATATGCAAACACAGCAGGCCTGCAGTACGGGAACCGGACCGAAGCGTGCCGTGCCGTTCCGTTCCTTGCAGTGTGAAAACGGCTAGAATGTTGTCTGTATGCACAGATAAAATCCTTGTTAAACTAAATACTTCCCTCTTCTCATTTACTGTATGACATGTTTTAGAAGATTAAAAATAACCTTCATATCCAAACTACCTTTGGCACATATGTGCAATTAGGCGTCGTTTATCATCCTCTGGTCTCCTGAGCTCAGTTAGCGCTGAGAACCTTGATGGGGAACCGGCCATCTGATAGGATGGCCAGCATCTGTCTCTCTTCTAGTGAAATACACACCGTACACACTCCTTCACACACTCACACAGCAGCTCCAGACATCTGCTGGGGTTCCAACAGGTCTTTGCACCATGGCACTCAGGCTATTACAAGGACTAAGGATACTTGAGTGGTAATGACACATCCCTGTTGAGCAGACCCAGCATAAAACCAGGAAGTGGGGACAGGACTGGGGTCAAAGAGGACATGAGCCCTGGGAGGCTGATTTAAATACAGCAGAACTGCATCCTCCGCCTGAGGCCAGGGTAAGATATGAGAGCATGTTCAAGAGAGAACACTTCAACAAAATTAGAGAAACTTATTTAAATCAACCTAATAATTCAGTGGTTTGTACTTGTGATTGGTTCCTGTATCATGGAACCAATAGATAACTTTTATTACAAAAGTTATCTATTTTCTGTGGAGGTAACCAGCAACACATAGTATGATACTTTAGCCTCATTAGATCGTAGTTTTAAAATACTGGTGTATGACCTGGTTGTAGAGGATGGAGGTGGGTTTTGGTGTTATTTAACTAACATCAGGTAGAGATGTGGTTTCATTGAGCTGCATCTCTACCTGAGATTATGTGGTGATTCTTGGAACCCTTTGGGCCCTTGGTATTAACTGGGCATCAATTAACCATCATAACCCTGCCTGAGTACTGTTGCTGACCATGTCAGTTCCTAAATGACCACTCGTATTCTGATAGCTGCGTCCAGCAGATAACGCAGCATGTCACAAAGCTCCAGTTATCTCCAGCTGGTTTACTGGACATGAAAAGGATTTCATTGGTCTCCAATGGCCTCCACAGACCCCAGATTTTAATCCAATAGTTCACCTCTGGGATGAGGTGGAAATAGAGATTTACTTCACATATGAGCTGTAGAAAAGTCTGCAGCAACAGAGGAATGCTGTCATCGCAAGGTACACTCAAAAAATGAACTCAGTTTAGTGTTGAATTAGGTAGATGGAGCTCTGCCCAAACTAATATTTATTTATTTTTTTTTTATTTTTTTTTTAGTAATTTTATTACGAGTTGGAATTTCAAACATAACACACTTTATTAAGTTTAACATGAAATGAAATGAAATGAAATGAAATGAAATGAAATGAAATG
>NW_015113116.1:322488-336799 GCF_001443285.1 Poecilia latipinna | reverse complement strand
GGAAATGATCCTGTTTGAAATGATAAATTGCAAATATAAGTTAGTGGTTTAGAGATTCCTTTAATTACTATTAAAGGAACATGAAACATAACATGAAAACACCTCCATCTGTTTCATTGTTTGTATTGAAAAACCCTTAGAGAAGCCTTCAAACTACGATAATATAATATTCCATATCTCCAGTTTATCAGAAGAGTAGCTGATGCAGGATTTTATCACAGTCAAATTCATGGCACTATTAACTGTTAATATTCATTTGCAAAGTGATGCAAGGTGAAGTTTTGCATTGTTCAGGTTATAGCTTTAATTATAAACTAAAACTAGAGCTGTTAGCACTGACAACACGATCTGAATTAAGTGATGTACATTAGAAGTCATATTATCTCTGCCTAGGGGAAACAAACTTACATTGAAATGGAATGTTTTAAACAATGAATAATTACTGAAAAGGTGGATGATGAAAACTGATAAAAATGTCTGACTTTGTCTTGGTCAGAAAACGAGAAGCTGTGTTTTAAGATTTTGAATTTAGATTCATTAAGTAAGAACACATCTGAGATGAAGGCACATTTCCCTAATAGAGAGTCACTTTGCATCAGCAGCTCCATGCTCCAGCGCTCTGGGAGAGTTTATAGTCCTGACAGTTGAACACTGGATGACTGACAGCTGTCCTTCATCACAGCAGAAGACACAGAAATCCTCCTCATCATCAGAAACATGACTTTGATCTGCGTCTTCATCTGGACTCTCCTCTGCTGCTGCTTCACAGGTAAAGTCCAGAAAATCCAACTCCTCTCCTCTATGAACATCTGTCCCTCTGAAATGAAGCCGACTAAACCATGAAGCTGCTGCATGTTTTTGTCTGTGTCCTCAGAGGTCAGAGGTCAGGTCACTGTGACTCAGCAGCCTGCAGCAGTGAGAGCTGATCTGGGAGGATCTGCCACCATCAACTGTAGAACCAGTCAGGATGTTTATTATTATCGTAGTTGTTCCTGCTATCTTTTAGCCTGGTACCAACAGAAAGATGGACAAACTCCTAAGCTCCTCATTGATCGTACCAGCACTCGAGCATCAGGGACTCCAAGTCGTTTTACAGGCAGTGGATCAAACTCTGACTTCACTCTGACCATCAGTGGAGTTCAGGCTGAAGATGCTGCAGTTTATTACTGCCAGAGTCTTCATTACCCCAATAGCCAGTATGTGTTCACACAGTGAAAAACAGCCGTACAAAAACCAAAAGTGTCACAACTGATGTAACTGGAAGCTGCTATAGAGCGACACCACATGGGCCCAAAAATGCTGTCAAACAAATTGCATAACTTTATTTGAGAGCTTTGATGTCTTTCTCCTTTTACTACAAAAAATTGTTTAAATTATTTATTCACACCTAGAACATGATTAGCATTGCTGCTATTTTTAAAGTCAGCTGGAGAATAGGAAACTAAGATTAAAATAAACACAAATACATCTAAAGTAATTATTCATGTTTCTAAAATTCAAATAATGAAGGTGTAAACCATGTTTCTTGAAATGGCTCAATGTGTCACTCAAAGCCCAAAATGTCAGTAGTCTTAGGAATCCTTTCATCGCTGCCTCTTTAGGAGATAAAACTGCTAAGCTGATGTTTCTGCATATGAGTAACAATGAAAAACATATTTTGTTTTCAGTCCATTCAAAAACTTTAAAAATTATCCTAAATTCATAAAGCTTTTAAAATTGAGCACGGCTAATTGTCAGGTGCAAAATATCTGCAAACTTAACCATTAACACCTGTGAAATATCCTGAGAAGAATTCAGAATCTCCCGGAAAGTGGAAAATACAAATTAAACACAAATAATTAGTACATCAAACATAACACACTGTAAAAAGAAAATAAATAAATAAATAAATAAATAAAGTCGAATTTACTGTAAATTACCAGCAGCTGTGGTTGCCAGAAATACGGAAAAACCCGTAAATTTCTGGCAACCACAGCTTGTTGGTATTTTACTGTACATTAGAGAAGTTCTTTTGACAGCGTATGCATACTAAAAGTGTCGGGTTTTGTAAATAAATAAGCTGTTCAATGCTGACATCTTCTGGAGTGAAATGGCAAATGCAACTGTGTAGGACAGTATGCAAGAACTTTTCTGTTTAATTTCTATTTAATTAGTCACTATGTTGTCCTTCTGCAACTTTTCCAATTATTAAGAAAATCCTCTTGTTTGAGACAAAGTATGGGAACATAAAATTAGGATTCTCTCCATAAATTTTTTTTACATTGACATCTATTAACTTACAAATATTAAAAAAAAAATGTTTTACCAAGTGTTGATTAATTTAATTTCTTAAATGAAACAGTTTGACCAAGTATGTTGCTGATATTGATAGTTTAGACAGAAGCTTCCAATGGATATTTAAGACTTACATGTTCTGAGCATTTTATCAAAAAAAGCAGATCACATTCCCAGAGCTTTAGTCCATTTAATATTTGCCTCATCCTATTTGGTGTCTTGGGCATCAATTTATGCTGCTTTTGCAGTCATCTGGTACTTTAAAGCACTTTTACACCACAAGTAACATTGAGGTATCTGCAAAGACACATGCTCACACCATTTCTGTTTTGATGGAACAAAAATGGTGACAATAATTTGGAAGGATCACAATGGAGCATGGAAATGCCCTGGAACAGCTTGAAATTCACAGAGTTGTTCTGAAGCACTCCTTTGAGATCTGTTTCATCAGGTCCTTCTGGTGGCTTTTGGCAAACCTCAGATGGGCCACAATAACAATTTGGTTTATTTCAAATGCAACAGATGTGGGAAAGAGAAGGAAAAAAAGAGGGAGAGTCTTCTTCTATATTTACAGAAATAGAGGGAAAAAAAGAACAGATACTAACAACATATGTATGTTATTAGTATTACCACAAGATGTATTTATTGGCAAATTTGACCCAATATAATCTAAAATAATGTAATCTAAATACAAAGACAAGTGAAACCCTAAACACACAGCAGTGGATCCTGAGCAAGACTGAAGGAAAGATGTAAATAAATGTTTTTTTATTGTCATGAATTAACAATAAAAAGTTACAAATATTTTCTTCATGATTTCTCATACAAGATATTTCCTTTCAACACCTTGTTTTCTAAATAATTGTGCTAAAATGTAGTTGTTTTAATGTTATAGAATTTTATTTTATTTTTTTACATTTTTACTCAACCTTCCTCTGAAATATTATCATTCAAGGCAGAATTTTGTATCAAATAAACACAAGATTCTCCAGTGAAATATATAACTCAGACAAAACACGTTGATGTGTTGATCAGTTTTATTGCTTTAAGATATTAAATCAACCAGGACTGCAACAAGAAGCAAGAGGGCTTCAAAAGAAAAGAAGCTTTTGAAGATAGAAAGAACAGAAAGCATTGAAAAAGCAATAGTTCCCATCTTCTGGCATGTCAGCTCAGGACTGGGAGCACTGGTCTCTCCTCAGTGTCTCTGTGACTGCAGACTGGGAGCCCTGGGAGGCCTCACAGGTCACAGAGCCCACCTTCCTCCACTGGTCTGCAGGGAGCCTCAGGGTGCTGCTCCAGCTGTAGAGGCCGTCATTCTGCAGCACCCCGGGGCTCCTGCTCTGCTCCAAGCTGCTGCTGCTGCTGCCGTCCAGCTTCCAGGACAGAGTCCAGTCTGAGGGGAAGCCCTTGTTGGCCAGACACATGAGGGTAACCTGCTGCTGCTGCAGCTCCACACTGGAGGGGGGTACAACCATCAGTGACGGAGGCACTTGACCCACTGGAGAAAAAAATAATAATTAGTTGGAACTGCTGTTCAGTGTAATCAGTCCAGGGTCAACAGCCACTCTCCAAACCTGCAAGGAGAAGCAGGTTTAGTCAATGAAAAGACGATCTACAGTTTTTCATTTCCTTCTAACATGCAGGCATGACTGCCGAAGCGTGGAAGCAGGCAGGTTTCAGAGCTAAAAATACCACAGCTGGTTTTAACATCACACTTGTTTTAGTTATTTTGGTTAACTATTAGTCCACAATTTAAAACTTTTATAAATTCTGTGACTGTACAGCTTGTTACATCACAAATTCTACATCAACAAATCATTTTATCAAAATGACTTGAAAGCATTCCACACTGAATTATTTCAGTGTGAGGGAGTCTGGAGTGCTGAGATAATTTAGTGAAATTACACCCACAGAAATAGGCAATAACATAACTGTCTGATGTGATTTTACCAAAATACCTCTGGAAATTTAACATATTTGTAAGGAATAACAGAGGATAGCTGAAGGTCATTCTGATGGCAATGAATCTTTAGTGGTACTAAATATAGTCATTATATTTACAAGTGCATTCTGATTGCAATGAACTTTTCCAAACCTGAGTAATTGTTGGTCTAAAACAGAGGAGGCTTCAAGTCTTCAGCTTTAA
The DNA here is from genome assembly GCF_001443285.1 of Poecilia latipinna. Taxonomy (NCBI): domain Eukaryota; kingdom Metazoa; phylum Chordata; class Actinopteri; order Cyprinodontiformes; family Poeciliidae; genus Poecilia; species Poecilia latipinna. Next base: position 332,376 of record NW_015113116.1, on the reverse strand, counting down.
TTTTTATTTCTGATTCTATGTTTGATTTTTATGTGAATAAAAATATGTCAACACAGAATATATCACTGATATATGTCCAATGCAAGTATGAAAAGTAGAGGTTGATTTGATAATAAACACCTTGAAAAATATGTAATTATTATGCTTAATTATTTAATTCACATTTATTATTATTTCATAACAAATAAAAGCTGGAATTAAAGATCCAAATGTGTTGAAGCAGAGGCTGAGAATTACTTCCTCTTGGAAACTATACACAATTATTTATATATGTTGACAGTAGGAAAAAGAATGAAAGACGGGAAGTTTTTGCTATTTAAGGAATCAGATGAACTTACGGTTGACTTCAAGTCTGGTTCCTCTTCCGAACATGTGGCACAGTGACACAAACTCACCACGGCATCAAACAAAAACCTCAGACTGAGAGAGACACAGAGCGTTTTATTCAACACAAACACTGAAGCAATGTTTCAAACATTTATGAAGTGGATGTGTTTAGCAATTTATTATTTATTAATACGTTCAATATTTTTGAGAAAATGGCAAAACACAAAACTATTTTCAGAAAGCCTGTCAGAGAATTTCATATTTATTTAAAGGTAATCTTGATCAGTAATTTTCTTTAGGTTTTTGAAAGTTTAATTTCTTTTTTTTTCATTCAATTTGATTGTTTATTACTCCTGATCACTTGTTATCATCACAACTCTAGTGTAGACACTTTTCAGTTTATTCAAAAGACAGGTTCAAAATAAGTCTTTCAAAGATACATTTTGTTTTAAATTCTTTAGCTGGAACTAAGGAGAGCACCGTTTGGTTAAATAAAATTATTTTAGCTGCAACAAACTGATTGCATTAGAGCACTTATGATGATAAAGGGATGACATGTCAGATGATGTTTCAAATCATCATCTGCCTAAAATAATGGCCATTTTTTACTAAAAAATGAATTAGGTATAAAAAAAAGAAATAAATACATTTGGCAAAAAATTATTTAGGCCATTGTTTTAGAAGGTGACAAAATATAATCCTAATCTTTGAAACAAGATCATTTAAAATTATGGAAGATGGAAAGCTATAAAGCAAGACCGCTTGAAAAAACTAAAAAGAATGAGTGTATTATGAGTGCAGCAAATGAAATTTGGTATAGTTTAAATCCCTGCGGATGTGGAGTGCAGTCAGTAAGCATTAATCTTGCTGTTTTGTTAAGATTTATTTAAAATATAAACAATTATGAATCCATTCAAAACAAGCGTTTAACATCTACACACGCAGAAACATTTACATGTTCACATGTCCACATGTTCACAAATCATGATAAAAGATGAGTGTTAATACATATTGTAAGTTTCAAAAAAAGGATGTGACTTTATTTAATCACTGATATAAATAATCCTAAGCAACTTTTCTGCTGTTGATTTGGACTCATGTTTACATCAGTGAAGACTAAATTCATCTTCAGGAAAGTGGAAGTTTGAATGAAAATGTTTTTTCCGTTTTGTGCTTCCTGTCGTTAGCAAAATAACCATGGCAACCGTCAAGGATGACTGCTGTTCCCTGGTAACAGTTTTCTGATCAACATATAAACATTTTAAGTTATGGTAGACCCCAGGGAGAGTAACTATTTTATATGTTTACATATTTTGAGTTCCAGTGTAAATTTCTTTGTTTGGATTCTATGTAGAGATAATATGTATGTGTTAAGATAAATTAGTACAAAGGTAACTGTAAATAATATTAAATTATACAGGAATAACAGTGCGACTGGACTATACATGAAGAAATTCTCATCATGAAAGCGATCGGTTAACTTTAATACATTAAAAGGTTTGAAAAAGTAAATATAGATGAAAATAAGCTAAACTTTATCTCAAGTTTTCTTTATTTAAATAAACAAGTTTTTGTTTATTCAAATAACCATTTTTTTCTGCACAGACAAGCAAGTACAATGGATTGGAGGATGGATGACACAATGTTAAAATAAATATTTATAAACCATATACAAGTGAAAACATTTTATGGAAAGATGACTTTTAAAACTGATCATTACATGACCATTACAAATCCATTGGTTAATATAATCATTGTACTAACTGTCACAGTAAAATTATTTCCATAAAAGGCCACTTTGCATCAGCAGCTCCATGCTCCAGCGCTCTGGGAGAGTTTATAGTCCTGACAGTTGAACACTGGATGACTGACAGCTGTCCTTCATCACAGCAGAAGACACAGAAATCCTCCTCATCATCAGAAACATGACTTTGATCTGCGTCCTCATCTGGACTCTCCTCTGCTGCTGCTTCACAGGTAAAGTCCAGAGAATCCAACTCCTCTCCTCTATGAACATCTGTCCCTCTGAAATGAAGCCGACTAAACCATGAAGCTGCTGCATGTTTTTGTCTCTGTGTCCTCAGAGGTCAGAGGTCAGGTCACTGTGACTCAGCCTGGTTCAGTCCGCTCTGCTGTTGGAGAATCCGTCACGATCAACTGTAGGACTAGTCAGAGGGTCTACTCTTGGAATAGCCAGGATTATATGGCTTGGTACCAACAAAAAGATGGAAAATTCCCTAAACTTCTCATGGTTGATGCTAATAGACCTGCAGATAGGATACCTAGTCGCTTCAGCGGTAGTGGATCCAGTTCTGACTTCACTCTGACCATCAGTGGGGTCAGGGCTGAAGATGCAGCAGTTTACCTTTGTCACTGTGTTCATATTGGTAATAGACCAGGACCGCACACACAGTCAAAACTCCTCATACAAAAACTTCCTTCCAAAATAAACTGACTGTTGCCACAGAAAGTCACTGATCACACACATACACACACACACACACAACAACAACAACGTGCTAAGTAAAGCTTTCAGATGTTCCCCTGTTTATGAATTAATTTGACAAAAAACAAAAGTTAAAAAATTACACTTCATTAAGATGTTTATGTTGTGATGTAACAAGCTGTACAGTCACAGAATTAAATTGATTTTAGTTTTTATTTGCATTTAATTAATAAATAATAACTGTATCATATGTCAGTTATGATGTTATGCTGCTCTCCACAATTATAAAAAATTGAAATATTAAATATTGAAAGGTAAGTCTGTCAAACCTAGGTGAACATGTGATGTGTGTTTTTCACATTTAGGACTTCCTTAACAAAAACTTTAGGATGAATGTAAATTGTGAAACACTTAAGACAACGTGTAAAATTCTGTAATAATCATAGTTTAAATTAAGTGATATTAAAATGCCATTAAATGTGAAGTGTGGAATACTAAGCCCTTCATCCACACAAATGTTGTTTTTATAGGCACCAGCATCCATGAGCTTTTGTTGATAAAGATGGATGGATGGATGGATGGATGGATGGATGGATGGATGGATGGATGGATGGATGGATGGATGGATGGATGGAAGGATGGATGGATGGATGGCGTTAATTTTACTGCCACGAACTACTGTAGTGATGTTTTCCGTCCACCAGATGTCCCTGTCTATTAACTTTAAGAAGCAATTCAGATTTTTAATCCGTTATTCAATCACTTAAACTAATTTAAGTGGACATATTTAAGACGTTTCTTAAATATGCCCAAGGCATCAAGTATGTCGCATTACAATTTGTGTGCCATGAAGTGTAGCGCAAATTATTCTCCCAGCACTTTGCGACTTTTTTTTAACTTTATTTGAAGGACTGATATGGAGTCTTCTCACCTCTCCGTTTTTTTAAATCTCAAAATAATCCAACCATAAATACATGTTTATTTATTTATTTGATTGATTAATTTAAATTTTTGCATGAGTCGGTTTTGTCTGTTAGTGTTGGACTTATCCCCCCCCCCACCACCTTTTACTAGGGCTTTTATTTTGAAAGCTCCATCCGGAACGTCTAATTAATTTGGCGCAGTGATGCGTGTTTGAATGCGGTGTTTGTTTATAAGCAGGGAACGTGGAAAAGTTTATTCTCACTCTCCATCAAAAACAGTTCTTGTGTTGTTGAGATGGCGACCCCCGGCAGCTCCTCGGCCTCTGACAGGATGTACTCCCAACTGATAGACGACGGCAGTTATGAGGAGTCCAGCCGCAGACCAGATGTGCATCAGGGCGGTAAGCAGAGGGGAACGTGTGAAAGTTTTATCCAGCTGCAGATCCACTGATTCTGATCCCCTTTTTATCCCTGTAACAAGAAAAGTTTATGCAAACAAACATTATTACTGTACAACAAAACTCGACTTTTCTTACAATTTTTTATTGTCCCTGTTTTCAGTGTTTATTTTGCAATTGTTGCGTAATATGTTCAAAAGATTTTTTTTTTTTTTTTTTTTTTTTTTTTTTTTTTTTTTTTTGCCACAATCACGCTGCTTTCACCCCAGGGAAGAAGCGCCGCTTATACCCACTTTTGTTTTAATCGGGATTATTTTGTACACCCAAGTTTCATGCGAGCAAAAATATTGTCAGTTACTAAAGTTATGTGAAACTTTATAGTGCTTTTTAGTTTAACTCAATGTATATTTTAAAAAGTGAATGTGTATCGTATTTAACATGAGCTTAAATCTAATGATCTAAACTGCAATGCTAAAATGGATGTCTTCAAAGTTTCATCAATGTTGCTTTACAGCGACTTTGTGTTTCCACATGTAGGAAAAGTGACGTTTGTTTGCCGACTGCAGTTTAAATTTGCATCGTCACTTCATCTTGATTGCACTGTTACTTTTTATTCTTTATTATATCTTTACCATATTATTTATCATTCTTTATATTTGTTGGGTCCTGTTTGTCTTAATATGGTGAATCTGCAGCTGTAATTCAAGTCACGTTTATTTGTACAGCACATTTCAGCAACAAGCCAGTTCAAAGTGCTTTAACATTAAAACATAAAACAATAATCAGTTATGAAATGAGCATTAAGACTTAAAGTTTGTCAAATGCCATCATCAAAATCATCATCATCATCAAATATGTTAATCAGTGTTCCAGTTATTATCATTCAAAAGCAACTCTAAGCAGGTGGGAATTTAGCCTTGATTTTGAGGAACTCAATGTTTTGGCTATTTTCTGGAAGTTTGTTCCAGATTTGCAGAGCATAAAAACTGAATGCTGTTTCTCCATGTTTGGTTCTGGTTCTGTGGGAACAGAGTAGAGTAGAACCAGAAGACCTGAGAAGTCTGGAAGGTTGATCATAGAGGAACAACAGCTTAGTTGTCAAAAATTTTGTGTACAATCTTCTAATACAATTTTGAGAGTGGAGATATTTCACAATAGTTTTCTGGGTACAGCTCTACTATCAGAAACATACTTCCCACTTCCTTTTATTCCAAGAAAGGAGAATTCCCACCATAAACTCTGTTCTGTGTTTTGCTGTTGGCATTTTCCATGCTGAAGAACCAAGGCTGTATATGTAATGTTTTTGTGTGAGCACATTATGCAGAGTTTCAAATGAAAACAGACTGCTTTCAAGAAGCACAGTGATTTTAAACAGATGTCCAGGATAAGTTTAGAGCTGTAAATGGATTTTTGAGACTGCAAGTATTTACAAAAATTTAAGCAAAAAAAAATCTACTTACGAAAATGCACAAGTTATTATATTCACATAAACGTAGCCATCCTTTGTTACTGGATATAAAAGGTTGCATGCAACTGACAGATGCATATTGTCACACTTCAGCTCTGAGGAATCAGATTTTTTTGTTTCTTCATTCCAGTCCAGTCTCCAGAGGAGTTTAGCTGGGGGGTCAGCGTAAACGAGCTTTTACTTTAATATTAATACATAAACAAACCTTTCTGTAACTTTTCAATAAAATAACCATGTTTAATGGTACAGTGTAAACAGTGACATGTATAAAATGTTGAGTAATTATGCTGGAAATTTGCATAAACAGTAGCGCATACATTACGGAAATCTAAGAATGTAATGTTTCTAATCTCTGAAGTCTATTTCTTTAAATGCAAATTCAATCTGCTCAATAGTAGCAATAATAATATTACTCAATTAAAAAAAAAGTACAGTGCAGTAGAACTACTCTTATAAGTAAACGTAACTCAAGTAAATGTAACCAGTACTATCCACTTTTGAACATAGATAACAACAAAATGAATAGTCTGTTCTTGTTAACAAGCTTAAGATAATATATTGGCCTCAGATAGACATAATTTTTCTACATCATCTGCATCCAGCAGCATTACTCTGTGGGTGAGCAATGTTCCCCAACGCCCGCCTTGCCGCCTCATTCAGATATGATTCATCCCCATTTCCATTGTGTTGTGTGACTTAAAGCAAATAGTAGTTAGACATGTGTACACAGGTTACAGTTCCTAAAACAGGTTCAGCAAAGACTGCTTACAGAAATTTGAACAAGTTCACATTTGTTTCAATATTTTATGATACAGTTTTTGTTTTTAAAGTTGTGTGTTATTTGTCACCAAGATTTCAGCTGCAGATGCTTAATGTCATGTAAGATACAAAGTTGTTTTGGATTTGACTGTTTTTTTTGTTGTTTTTGTTCCTACACACCTCACAAATGTTTGCTTGGATGGGTATCTGAGGTATTTGGAGGCTGAGTTAATTTGTTGTACTTTCCACCCTGATTGGTCTGTTTTGTCCAACAACTGGAAGTGCTTTCTGCATCCTGGGACCTTTCAATACCACCACAGTAACTCGAAAAGGGCCAGCCTCCGTTCCCTGCATGCATCTATGAACCTAGGCCGCTCACCACTGGTTCCTCCTAGAGCTATTTTTAATAGATACTGACGGTTGCAGACTGGGAAAATCCACGAAGAACTGCAGTATTGGAGATGGCCTGACACCAGAAATCATTAATCATTAACTAAATTGCCAAAAAAAACTGCTGGTTGGCTTTTTTTAAGCGTTTGGGCTATTTTTTAAAAGCAGTTGATAACAAAATGGAGGTATAAAAATGTGCAAAAACTGAATTTTACATAATTGATCCCCTTTAACTAGTTGTCAGATACCTTCATTTCCATTTACCAAGGAATCTGTTTCTCCTCCAGATTACCCAGTCAAAGACCTCAGGCGGAGTGGCCCGGGTCCCTACCGCTTTGCCACCATCTGCTTGGCTACACTCTGTGCTATCCTCCTGATCTCAATCATAGCTGTCACCGCTCACTGTGAGTATACAACCGTCAGAGATGACTAGCATTTCCTTCACTCATTCTGGTTTATATCTAAAACAATTTGGACCATTCAGTAATTTGCTTATGTCAGACACAACCAGTAAGAGCTAACAATAAATTTGTCTAAATTTGTATACTTTCCCTGTGCCTGTGGTGCACACTAACCTTTCCACATAACATAGTTTCTCACAAGTTAATTTTGTTAATGAGAGCAGTTTAGGAATTCTGCTCTCCATTTGAGCAGGCTAGCATCATTTTTGTAACTTGTAAAAACCTGTTTACAGAACAAATTGGAAGCTTTAAATCAAATGCCAACTTCAATATGTTAGACCTCGATGCGTTTAGCCTAGGCACGCTACAGGAATCAAAATTCTGCTCAGGTCTTTTATTATGAATCATATGTTTTGTCCTGTAGAAGCCAACATAACCAAAAGATATTAGATTTTTAACTTTTATATCATATCTTCTTTTTAAATGTGAATATAGTGCAGGTCTGTCTTCACATTCTAGAAAAAGGTACAATCCACACCCTTGGCTTGTTTCTCCAGTGTATTAGCAAACTTGGATCTGTTCCTTAGAGGCCTATATGTTGCAGAAACTGTCAGTTCTGTTTAAATTATTAACATTTATCCAATCAGACTCTCAGAAAAGCTTTAAGAATGTTTCATGGTTTAATTTTGTTTGCAGATAAGAGCAAACCCCCACCTGCTGCTGAAGCAACCGCAGAGATGCAGAAGGAGAATGCAAACGTTTCAGCATTGATGGCTTCAATCACAAAACTCCAGCAGGAAAATAAACAACTGCAGAAAGAAAAAGAAGAGCTGCAGGTGAACCTTACCTCCATAATGACAGCCAAAGGTACAGTTCTACTTAAAATGGTGCATAATATTCACATAGTGTAAATAAATGCAGAATCATGTGGAGTTCCTGACTTTTTTTTCCTACTTTCATAAGAGCCTCAGTGTTTAGTTCAGAGACTGTCTAATATTTAGATACTTTGTTTCTTACCCGAGTCTAATTACTACACTGGGTATAAAACTATAAGGCATTATTGAACAATTACAACTCTCTCAGGAATACCAAGATGTTAATAAATATCAGCTGAGTAATTTAAGAGGGTCTTCTTGGGGAACATGTCCAGTGTTCATTATATTTGGTCAACCATTAGAGTGCAGAATGAATATCCAACTAAATGAAAGATAATTATTTTAGCATCTCATTAAGAACAATAAACAATTAAAAACATAAAAACCAAATGCTTACAATACAAGGCTGCAGGGAATTCAAAGCCACCGAGGCCTGATGATTGAATTTGCATGTTATTGTTATGCGTCTGAGGTATGACATGTGCTGTTGGTTTCCAGCCACTGAAGCCACATGTAAACCGACCAGAGCCCCTATTGTGTGTCCTACGAACTGGCATCTCTTCAACGACAGCTGTTACCTCATTTCTAAAGATCGCAAAAGTTGGTCTGTCAGCCAAATGTACTGTCAAAGACAAGGAGGTCATCTGGCCATTATCCTAACAGCTGAAGAGCAGGTAAAGTATGATAGTTGGTGCAGCATCTGTGATCTTTTCATTTGAATGTGTCTGACAGAGTTTATTTTAAAGCTGAGAACATAAAGTAATTTGCTTACACCGCCTCCCAAAATCCTTTAAAAACTCACTCAAATATCAGATTTGCTGTGCAGTGCTTTCCTTTGACAGGGGCAGTTTTTGTCCAAACCATATTTTCTGCAAAAACAGTTTCAAATTCTACCCCAAAAAAAAAAGTTAACTTTGTAAAGACTGTCTAAAAATCTCTTATAAAATGGATATATTTGACTCCATTGCATTCTTCAGTAAAACTCAACATTGTTCCTGCCATTTTTATGCCCAGCCATTTCCTGAAGGCCAAGGCCATGGTACCATGTTTTCTTTTTTTGTTTATTTCTATTGCAAGCATAGTTTTTTGAACAATAATCAAATGTCACACACAATGTTCAGCTTACAAATCCATTCTGTGTTGGAATTTGACCACGTAAATAATCCCACTTTGTTTATCTGTCAGACCTTTTTGTGGGATCTCCTTCCCAGAGGACACTGGAACTCATACTGGTTTGGAATCACCGATGGAGAGACAGAGGATGAGTGGAAATGGGTCGACGACACTCCGCTAGTTGGAGGGTATAGACTTCTCATCAATATACTACAAAATATTGTCACTTTAATTAATATTAAGTTTTAAAAAATACACATTGTGCTTAAATTGGGCAAGACATCAAACATCACTTCTGACTGATCTGCAACATAAAAATATTACAGTCATCAAGTGGTAGAAAGTGACTAGATAGTTTCAGTCCAAGTCAATCAAGAAAAACTTCAGCTTTTTTTTAATTTATTAATATTACTACAGTTGGAGCCAAACTATATTACATTATTTATACAATCCATTTTCTAGCACATCAAAAAGTGCAGAATGCAATTTATCACATTAACCTTTTTTAGAAAAACTTTACAGTAAATGACAGAAACAGGCTTTCATTCTTTTCAGCTTTGATGGACATTCACTCCAACTTAAACTGGGGCAGACGTTTGCAAACAAACTGCAGGTCCAGTGGACCTTTACCTTTGCCTGTTACGTTTGGCACACTGACAAATTTTAGGAAATATTTTATCAGTGAATTAACTACTGTTGATTTATTCAACAAAAATCGCATTCATTCCTTCTGGAACATATAACTTGTCTTTAGTACACAGCCTGGCTGTTTTTTCCTCTTAATTTTC
>NW_015113116.1:318103-318730 GCF_001443285.1 Poecilia latipinna | reverse complement strand
CCCTGTTACAACCCCACCCTAAAATCCCTAAAGTAAATTCTGGCACTGGGCTTCAACATAAAACTAAAAAGTAATCCTAACAGCTGATGAGTAACAAAAGTATTTATTTTACAATCCAGATAAAAACAACTACAGGAGAAAAGGAAACACAGGGGAGCTTAAGGCTTCAGGGTCTCCAAGGCCAAAATAATCAACAAAACACCCCCTTATAGCTATAAAATAAAACAACCACTTGCTAAAGAAGAACTAAAAGAGAATACAAAACCTAAACTCCCTTACTAACCAAAAACAGGAGAAAACAGGCTACAACAAAAAAATGGCAGAGAACCCCTACCAGCTTCCACCTTGGAACAAAACACGTCTTGGACAATTGGTCAAAGTTGCTCACAGCAAACTCAGGTCAATTCACACACACATGAACAGTCAGCTCTCAAAGATCACAGGTCAAACCCAGAACAAACAAAAGGAGGGATCTGGCATCTCCAGTTTGCTGCTTATATAGAGCGGCTGACGACACTTCACCTGCAGCAATCAGGCAGAACTGAAACAGAAAAACACGGCTCTCTCAAAAAGAGAGCCCCTAGAGGTCAGTGACCGTAACAATCACCTACTTTATTCATTACAAAT
>NW_015113116.1:206264-314323 GCF_001443285.1 Poecilia latipinna | reverse complement strand
ATGCCAACTTGGCATATTTTATAAGAAGCTCCTGATTTCCGTTCCTCATTTTAAAAGTCACAAACTTGTGTTATTCCCCAATTGTCACCTACATTCCTGATGTTCCTCTTTTTTTTCCCCTCTGTATATTTTGTCTCTATTTTTTTTTCCTTCCATTTGAGTGTTTTGCTCCATTTCAAACTTTCATGCAGAGTTCACCACTTTTTTATGCTGACTGCAGCTGTTTATTTCCAAACTTCTAAATGGACAAATATATGTTGAAATCACTTCAATTTGTACCATTTTGTTTATTGGTTACCATACAATTTTATGATGATTTAGATTTTATGATTTTATTCATCATTATTATTTGGTATGCCTTGCAAACAAATTAACACTTTTTAAACCTTTTTTGCCACCTTTTATGCATTTATTTCATTAGGGTTTATGTGACACAAATGCAACACAAAATAGTGGATAGTTGCTAATTTAAAAACTGTGCATGTTTTTGATTTTGTATTCATTTGTATATGTCTGCTCTAGTGTTTTAGAGTACCCTGCACCTGCTGTGCACAGTCCTCTTAGCAAAATAGTTCAACCACAAGAAGTGCCTTGGAACATAAAATTGTCTTATTGGTCTAGACTTTGACTTGGCCATTCTTAGCCATTCAATTTACCTCCATCTTATCTACAGATTGTCTTCTCTTTAGCGCCATCCATCAGTGCTCAGAAAAATCTTCACGCCTTGGGGTGTTGTTTAATTCTTTAATCCTGATTTAAGTGTGAAAGTTTCTTTACTGAACTCTCTTTTGGTGTGTTTCTTTCATGCTGTTGTTCTTTAGCAAATCTCTGAAACCTTCACCAAAGGTTAAAGTTCAAGTTTCAAAGTGCTTTCCATGATACAGTGGCAGAATACAAACACACAGCATAGTAGTAGATTTTTATTATGGAAAAATAAACATGTTGCTTTTCACCAGTTGCTTGTACCTGTTAAGTGTAATGTTATCGACTAAAGAGCTTACTTTATCTTTGTCTCTCTTCGCAAAAGTTTCTGGGAGGAAAACGAGCCCAATAACCACATAAATGAGGACTGCGGTTACATCGTCAAGACGCAGGTGATGGAACGTGTGGCGACAAAGAGCTGGTACGATGCCCCCTGCAGCATGGTGTTGCCCTACATTTGCGAGAAGGAGATGGGCGGTACCACACAATAGTGAGATGTTACCAACAAGACTGGCTAAAGTGAGACCTTGAGTCAGCTGGTCGTTTTATTTTACAAAGAGGTTGTTTTACTGGAATATAGAATTGGTGTATCTGTGGTTGTGTTTGTGTGGGATTTTATGTAATTTCAGTAATTTCTAATTTGTATTTGATTAGAATGCACTTTAAGATGCCAACATTTCTGATCATTTGAAAGAATCAGCAGCAGATTTTGCAGGATTAAGTTAAACCACTATTTAATCACTATTAAATCACTCAAATTATTAAAATGTGTGTAAAAGGGATCTTGTGAATTTCCAATGTTTTTCAGGTTAACTGTATTTGACCTGTTGTTGTTTCAGCAATTTATCAGATTAACACAAATAAACTAAATCTGTGCTATAGTTTCTAGTCTGCCGTTAAATCTAGTGGTTTGTTTACCTCTGGTTCTATGTTTATCTGTTTATCTGTTTTTGTCAAGGGCAGTTTATTACTTTTTATAATAATGCTGCAAATGAAGATTTTAATGAACAATGTAAAACCCTTTACTGAAATGATGTGTTGTATTTTTTTTAATCAATCATTTGCTTCCATTATCAATAAGCAAATCCAAAAACCTATTTTTGACTTTATATATGGCCATATTCATGTTTTAATCAAGTTTAAAAAATATGAAAGGAGTTGTTTTAAGTATGACAAAAAATACAGTTATTCCAAAAAGGAAATTAACACTAAACATTCAGGGGCTCAATTTTCTACTCCGGTCACTCCCAGCAGGTGGCAGTGCAAACTGTCAACAGGTACCTTTGTGAATTTGCTTAGGCTTCTCAAGCTCCAACTAATAAACTGGGTTCATTCATTAACAACACCACTAGTCCTTTGTTTTTAGTCTTTAAAAAAGACGGACATTAATCTCATTATTTTCAAATTAATATATTTATATGTAAAATCTCTGCACATTGAGAACAAGTTAGAAAATGCCTTGTTTATGTGCACAATAAAGCTGACTGGTTCTGATTTTGATCATGGTTCAGAGCAGTGCATGTCAGAAGTTAACATGCAGACATGGTCCATGTTTATGTGATTATGTTTATTGAGATCACCATCATGTTTTGCTTTTTGTAGTTTACATTAAAAAAAAACTACAGTCAACTGGTGCTGCAGTAAGAAGGTCCTGGGTTCAAATCCCAGCCCGGGTCTTTCTGTGTGCATGTCCTGCCCCTGAATCCCACAGGTTCTCTCTGGCTTCCTCCCACAGTCCAAAACTATAACTTAGGTTAGTTAATGACTGCATGAGACAGCAGGTAAGTGATATTTCATTTCTTTAAAGTCCCACTTGCTTATTGCTTACACAAAACAAATCTAAATCCCTCTACATCCAGTTTTCCGTGTGACTCTGTCCTCTCTCTGTGTTCTCAAAGTGGACTAAGAGCTTCACTGAATGAAGAGGCCAAAAGGGGAGAGAGTTAGAGTGCAGGGTTTTGCTCCTGAGCTCGTTACAACTGAGAGATACCAGGAAGCAAGATAGCCCTCTTCTGTCCCAGTTCATTAGCCTGGATTACAGCCTGAGACTTACTGCAGGAGAGTGGGATAGAGCAGCACAGCGGCTCTTCACTCAAACTGTGAAACAAATAGAGCAGGAAATCTCCATTTCAGTTCTGTTTCTGGAAATTGTGCTCAGATTTGTTGTAATGAGAAATGCATCACTGCAACAGGACTTTTAACACAGCACCTACTGTTTGCTTCGTTCATGCTTTCTCTGTAACTAAGGGAGAAAATTATTTGACAATGTTTTTTGAAAAAAAAAAAAAAGAGGTCTAAAAACTTTCTAAAATTGATGCATGAATTTCCTCAATGCAAATTTCCTCCTAAGAAAACTGGATGCTGTGTTGTCCTTTCTTATGTCTGTTCAGGCAGTCAATCGAATGACAAAAGAAAACAGAGAGTCAGCAACATTACCTTGAAGAAAGCATAGCAATTTTTGCCTATGGCTTTAAGAAACCTAAAAATAAAACTGCATTGCTCTAAGAAAGAACAGTATCATTTGACATCTCACATGAAAAAATGATCAAATGTAGATATTAAATGCAATGATCTTCTTTCACCCAAAAAACTTTATTTTTTGTTAGCTTACCAAGCAGATTAAGGGCACTGCACTCATTTGACCCACATCTCACCTTCCTATTAGAAAGCATTGCTCTGTTTGTTTACTGTTTATTCCAAGCCAATAAGAAACCCAATACAACACAATGTGACGGAATTTCTTTGCACTTGGTATGAAAAAAGAGAAAGAAAAAATAAATATAATGTACTGTAAAATACAGAAAGAAAAACAGCAACAAAAAGAACAACAAAATAATGTGCTGGAAAGACGTAGGATGAAGAAAAACATTTTCTCCCACATTACTGACTCATCAGACCCCCTTCCCAACAGCCTTGTTACTTGTCCATTATATCTTGATTTGAACTGAAGAATCTGTGGACATTGTTTGAGCTGTGTGCCCAATCGGTTCCAGAGTTTAACACCACAGATAGACACACACAAACACCACTTTCATCTTAACCTCATTTAACCTCTTCTCCTTGTGTAAAAATATTTTAAATATTTGTAGATAGCGCGTTTTTATTGGCTTTATATAGAAGTTTGACCCCAAAAGGTTCTGCAAAATAAGGAAAAAGTCTATAATTTGGACTGCCAGAATAAGGAAGGCATGATCAAATGATTCTATTTTATGTATAATTTTCCCAGCATGTTTTTGGAGATGTTTTGCTATGCATTATTTTCTAAGAAATATTTAGCCTTTTTAATAACTGAGACACCTTTAAAAACTTTACTTGTATCTGATGTGTGGTTTCCAACTTCATTTTCTCTGGGTAGTCTTTTCCAAGAATTAAATGTTTGATAGAGTCTATAATGTTATTGTTATATCACACCCTATTGGTATAGATACTCAGTAGCTTTACCAAGTACATTATGTATTTGTGTTTTACATTACTTTGGTATAAAAGCTTATCTGTGATGTCATTTTAAAAGTTAAGCAACTTCATCTCTCACCAATATTGTGAAAAGATAAAGAAGTTCAATTTTCATTCCTTGTGAATTTTTCTTTTTTTCTCCCCAAAGTGGAATAATAAAGGTGTAGAGACAGATTACTATACTCCATTATGATAAAGTTTTGCTTGTCAAAAATCAAATGTACTGTGTTAGTCAACTTATCCAGAGCCTGAAAAGCACAGAGGGATGGTTCAGTTTCCTTCCTTACTCTGGATGGATTTCCAGTTCAACACGGAAACAAAAGGGACAATCAGACCAGCAAGTGCATCACCGAGACAAAGGTTTTGTGATCAGATTAAACTTAATGCTAAAGACAAACATGCATGAAGTTCTCATTCGGGAAGAGTTTAGTGTGACTTACAGCAGGTTTTATTTTTAGACTGCATCACGTGAGCCTGAGGAAAGAGATAAACATTTCACAAGTGTTTTAACGTCTTAGGCAGACAAAGAGCCAGCTGGAACACTTTCAAGAGAATAGAGTTAGTCTCACCTGATGATGCCCATACTTGATTTTCTAGTGTTCTGGTGTATAAAGACAACCAGAGTAAATACAAAATTCAGGCATGTCTTTTTGTTGTATCATGAAATAGTTGTGAAACTGAATCGGACCTTTTGTCATAATGACTTCATAGCATAGATGTTTTGTCTTTAAACCACTGTGCAACTAATTCAGAGGTCCTCATGATTCCTTCAGCTGTTATTCAATATTTCTACAAGACGATTTTGTTGTTGCTTTTGGATGATGACTTCTTCTTTTCTGAACGGCCTTTCAGTTCATGTCAACACCAAACTCATATTTCTGTGGATAATCTCTCTCTGTCTCTCTTATCAGCATCAACCAGCATCATCATTGGGTCTGTACCTTTTCCTCTGGGGTTGACACTCAACACCAAACCACATCCATCCCCAGGATTGTTAAATCTCTGAACAGAGTTGGGTCAATTTAGAGATTTAGATTGTATTGAAATCTTCATCTAAAAGCGCAGCATTGCACTTCCCAAAATGTGTGATATAAATTAATATTGTGATTAAATTTTATAGGTCCAAAAAGACTTGTTTCATTTAGAGCTTAAATTGTCCAATGAGTACGGAATCATTTAAACATGTTCTTAGATTTAGCTCCCAGAATATGTGCTTTTTTTGCATCCTCTTTTTAGCTTCATATTTTTGAAATATTCAGTCAAATTGTGCACTTTTATCTGGAATCGAAGCCATTGGCAGAAAATCATATTTTATATGAAACTTCAAGAATTCAAACATGCATCAGGCTCCCAGTCCTGACCTCCATCCTTCCACTTTAATGAAAAGAGGTGATCTAATTACCATTAGTTGCCCCACCTCCTCTAAATTTGCCCACCCAGAATTCCTGGAAGAAAGAGTGCAAATCCTCCTGACGTTGCAAGTCAGATTACGAGATGCCAGAGGGGTAGACCAAACAAGATCAAACCAAAACCTTCTCCACTTCGCATCGGAACATGGCTCAAGCCCTCGTCGCCTGCTCTCCTGTTGGCCTCTACATTCTCCAGGTGCCAACCGGTCTTGGAGTGCTTATAGGAGCAACGAAGCCTTTCATGAAGACCTGATCACTTTGGACAGGCTCTGAGAGCATATCTTTTAGTTGCAGTGCATCTCTTTAGTTGCAAAAATCACCTGAAGGTTTTCTGAAAAAGGCACAATGCTACGGTTGACTCTTGATCCACTTTTTGTCCCTACCTCTGCAAGTCAAGTGTGACGCATGTTTAGCCCGACCCGCTCTAATTCCCTAACGAGATTGCCCGTCCCCGGATATCTCATAAAACCCCGATTAACCAGGCTCAGCTCATTAGCTCTGCCAAACCAATTCGCCCCTTGTCAACCTCCGCTCCTAACTAACCGTCCCATCAACCCCAGTAGTCATGAAAAACTAAAAAACACAAGTGACTGCAAGGACATGATGGTTAAAACACCTGAGTTAATTCAATGATGCCCATTTAACCATTTCTATTGTTTTCTCCAAAGGTTTTGTGAAATTTGAATTAATGATATCTACTTCAGAATCATTTGTGTGTTTGGGGAAAGAAAAATAAATTACTTAATTTCTTTGCAAATCTCAAATCCCTCAGGTTTCCATCTACATTTTTCACTTAACTTCCTGCCTTCCTTTGGTTCCTCACCTGCTTTTGTCATTTGACCTCATAACCTCTTTTTTTTTTCTTCCAATCAGTTTACCTGTTGCACTCTGCCACGTTCCCTCCCCCTGATTCTCTCAGTCTCTCTCTTTCCCTCTCTGTTTCCATCTTTGTGCTTTATCCCTTCATCCCTTATCTCCTTTATCCCTTCCAATCCTCATCTGTTCTTCACAGTGGAGGAAGGGCAGGAGAAAGAGAGAGTTTTTTTGCAGGTGAAGCTAGATCGGCAGTCTGCATTGGGTAGAGCATCAGAGGAGCCGGCGAACCTGGGACTGTGGAATCTAAACTCATAGGGACCACAGAGCCGGACTAGGACCAGCAGCTGCCCGGTTGCAGGAGACAAGGTCCTAACTGTGAGTGGAAAAGGTGAGTTTCTGCTTAAATGTTTCTGGGCAGGCGATTCCACTACTGTTAAAGGAAGATTTTTAAAACATTGCTTCACCATGGAAATGCAGGCAAACTGTGCCAACCATAGATCTCTTTTGCATCTCCATTTTGTGATTTTCTTTCACTGATTTCAGGAATATAATTCATCCACAATTCTCAAGGAGCCACTAAAGGTTTTTGTCCTCATCCAAGCAACCACTCCAGTAGCTTCAAGCTAGCACTAGATAATAAGCTCATTTTGAGACCTTACCCTTGACTGCTTTCATCATTTTGTTGTCAGTGTTTGGATTAAAAACAAGCGCCCAAAGAAGATCTTAGTCTCAGGTGAAAAAGATGTAACCAAACTTAAAACCGATTCCTGCCTCTAAGATTTCTTCTGCAAGACTTTTTCTCATGAAGAGAATTTCTGGTTTTATGATCTGTTTTCCACCTAAAAAAGTAGAACTCACGTTAGATGTTTTATGTACTGGATCTAAGACACTCTACCTGCGTGTGCTGGTGATGGTTCTGACTCCAAAAGAACAATTTCTTTCTTCATCATCTTCCACATCACCTCGCTCTTTCCCTGATCCCGAGGTAAAGAGTAGTAATCGGATGAGAGGAGATTTGGCCGTAAAGCCTCCTCTGAGATCTCCAGGATTTAAACCCCTGCAGCAAACCCACCTCAGAAACCCCTCAACATCGAAACTACTCCACTTCCTGTCTTCCCATCTTCTACCCTCCACCCTGTCACAGGTTCAGTCCTCTATATGTGCAGTAGACAGGCCAGCAATCCATTTAATCTCCATGATAGTGATATTTTATCGTGTGCAAGATGCTGGGGTCAGGAGGGTTTTTTCCGTCCTACTCAACAAGTTCATATTTCTGCTGACACTTTACATTTTCTTGCTGTTCTGTTCACTATGAGTTGCATACGGTGTGCAAGTTTTGTTTTTTAAATCCTAAGTTCCTGAAATGTAATTTTTAATAGAACTAGGACAAAAAGTGAACAAAATACTCTATAAAAAGATACATATCATGTAAAAATCCTTCGAGCCTGTTTGATTTTAGCCTTGAACGTTGGCCTCAGTAGGGTGTAAGCAGGTTCTTGGCATTAAATTTGTTAGACGTCAGTATCCCATTACAGAGTATTAGTCATACTGTACACTTCAGCACGCAAGGCTTTTGGGAATTTTTGCTTCTTTTTTGACAATGAACCCTTCATGTGTTGTTTGAAAAGGACACAACTGACTGAATACCTTATATTTATGATTATTACTAATGTCTTCAAACAGCAGATAAACAGCTTTTTCAAATGTTACGTATGTACAGCAGATGAGCACAAAACAGGACTCACCCTTTTCCCCTCACTTTATTCTTCTTTTCATAAAATTTTTACTGTATCCTCTTTTTCATACCTCCCTATTTTATCCTTCTTACCATTATTTGACCTGTCAGGATTATAACATCAGTTTTGGATTACATTAGCAGAATCTGATTTTTGTGATTTGATAGTGCAGCAGAAACCAACCGCTCTAGTTGGATAAATCAAGGTCACTCACTGATCCAGAGAAATTGCAGAAGATGTTAGTGTAATTTACTGCTGTGTCAGCTGAAAGGAAGTTTATTTATCTTAGTAAAATAAGAGCGATATATCAAGCTGAAGTAATTAAAATGTCCTCCTTACCTTACTGTTCTGTCTTGTGCTCCGTTTTGCCACAGAGTGATTGTGTCATCTTCCATCAGTAACATCCTCCAGCGACTGTCATCATGGCAGCTGAGAAAGCTGAAATGGATGCACTGAAAAAGGAGTGTGATGGCCTCCGTGCTCAGATTGAGGTGAGCATTTCCTGGATGACACAAACTACTTCCTGTAGGAACTCCTTAAAACTTTCAGACAGGAAGCAATATCTTTATCAGGGTATTTTCATCTGGCCTGACTTTTATTACATCGTTTATCCATTAAGATTTCTTCAAACTTGATTATTCTAACATATGTATTCTCTCATGTGGCCACTAGGCGGCGCGTAAGGCCGCGAACGACACCACCATGACAGCAGCAGCTAATGGCGTGGCGCCTGTGGGCCGAGTCCAGCTGAAGCTCCGGAAGACCCTCAAGGGCCACCTGGCAAAGATCTATGCCATGCACTGGTCAGCAGATTCAAGGTAACAGGATGGGAAATTCTAACTTTTTATTGAATATTGTGCCTGTTTTTCATAATGTTTGATTTATTTTTTTAGCTCAAATAATAGCCAAAACTATGATTTGAGCTAAACTAATTGTTTCCCCCCAGAGAAAGTATATTTATTGAAATGTCACGATTTGACATTTGAATAAATCTTGTTTCTGTAATTTACTTCAGTAACTCAGGTGGAACATTATCATCTTAAATAAAAACATCTTGATTTATTTTCTCTGTAAAAGAAGAGCAAGGAAAAGCAAGATTATATTTTATAACCAGGAGCTTAAAGCTCTATTTTTTATGTCTCATCTCTGTCTTCTAACTCATTATATATATATATATATATATATATATATATATATATATATATATATATATATATATATATATATATATATATATATAAATGACCAGTGGGTTAAACAGTAAAAAAAAGTATTTATATTTATAAAGATGATCAGTTTTACTTGTTTTCTATTGAACTGGATATCATGTTTCTTATTCCAAAGGTTTGTAACTTATTTCAAAGCTTTCAAATTCAGACACCACATTGAACATTGTGAAGAATTAATTATTTTTTGAAAGAAATATTTTCAAAACATTTTAACTCTAGTCAGATCCCACATGCTCTGGTAAAAAACATCCATCCACCCATTTTCTTAATTATCTCAGGGTCACAAGAAGGTAGAAAACAACCATTTCTGGGTTTTTTTAAATATTTTTTTCTATTCTAAAAACCAGCTGTATTTACAGTGATGTTGTGTTCCTCTCCAAGGCAAATGGTCAGTGCATCACAGGATGGCAAGCTTCTAATCTGGGACACGTTCACTGGAAACAAGGTAGGATCACACCCAGTACTTCATCAAATGTGAACTCTGTTGCCTAATGACTTATTGCTTAATTGTCCTATTTCAAATTCTTATGAACAGTGGTTTGGCATAAATTAAAAAAATATATGTGTTATACTTGCATGCTTATTTTTTCTGACCCAATGTGATTTAAGCATCAGCAGAAACCCATAAAGCAGCTAGTTGAACTTAAGTTCTTGCAGAAATT
Source organism: Poecilia latipinna (assembly GCF_001443285.1). Lineage (NCBI taxonomy): Eukaryota > Metazoa > Chordata > Actinopteri > Cyprinodontiformes > Poeciliidae > Poecilia > Poecilia latipinna. The sequence goes on along the minus strand of NW_015113116.1, from coordinate 304,316 downwards.
CCAACTTGAATAAACTTTCTAATTGAAAGTTAAGTTGGTGAAGTCTCCTTACTGTTCTGTGAGTTTGAACGGAGGACACATTGACGAGACAAATGACAGAAAACACCTAAAGGATAAGTTTGATTAAGTCATACTAGTGACTAAAACCTTTGACTGAATGAACTCAACAACTATCCTGAATTTCTCTTCTCAGTTGACTGCTGTCCCCCTGAAGTCTGCTTGGGTAATGAGTGTCGCCTTCGCTCCTTCTGGTAACCTGGTGGCCAGCGGTGGTCTGGATAACATCTGCACAGTCTATAACATTAAGGCTGCCAGTCCCAAGACCCTCAGGGAGCTGGACGCACACACAGGTGAGGACAAACCATGTCTGCTACCTTAAAAACTTTAACGTAACCCACTTTAAATAAAAATGGTGTCTCTCACACAGGTTACTTGTCTTGCTGCCGTTTCCTTAGTGATTCTGAGATCCTGACAGCTTCTGGTGACACCACCTGGTGAGTTCCTTACAGATAAAAACTCATTTATCCGTCCAGGAGCCATTTGTGGATGGATTTTTGTGTGGCTCACAACTGTAAATCAAGAATGATGAAACTAGCTTTCCCAGGACAAGTGGGGAAGAAAATTATAACCAAGAATACTCTATTGGTTTAATTAAGATATTGAATGTTTACTTTGTTATTGAGCAGATTAAAAGTTCCAATATAATTTTGATTGATATTTTAGTCTTTAAAAACGTAAAATAAACAAATAATTGGGCCTGCAAGAAGTTTAGACTTGACAATTTTGGTCCACATGACAAAAAAATAGGAAACTAAGGTTATGTATCTCTATAACTCTTTATAAATTTAGACTTTATTCATGTTTAAAATAAAGGTAAATCCCTATTAGTCTCTTAGTTCATTTATAAAAGTCAAAACCTTTTTAGTAAACATTCACAATGACAACAATCTGATCTTTTTTACATACTTGAAAATTAAACATTTTTGCAATCGATGTGGGTTTTAAATAATTTACTTTATTTTATTTTATTTTTTTTACCTTTTTCAACTTTGACATAGCTCTAATAACTAAAATAAATCCTTAATATCAAACAACTGCAACCTGCAATTTGTGCCCTTTCTGCTTTCCATATTTAGCCGGTTTTAGTTCACTTCTTCTGCAGTGTAGAAAAAATTATTATGTAAATTATATGAATGTTATGTTATTTCATGTACCCTATTAATTTTATATTAATTTAACAATGTAATGATACTTTATATCAATGATTTTTTTATTTTCTATATTAATTTTCAAGTAGGTTGCTGTGCCATTGGCAAGACATGTAATTATCTGTGTGTCCTGCCAATGTGTTGTTTCTGACTGCTTGTATGGTTTTAATGCTCACATTAAATACACAAATCCCAATAATTAGATTCAAAATGCCACCAACATGCCATCCATCTTAACTGTCCTAGCTGCCTGTGGGACCTGGAGACGGGCAAGCAGAAAACGGTCTACACCAACCACATCGGCGACTGCATGTCGCTGGCCCTGTCTCCGGACATGAACCTGTTCATCTCAGGAGCCTGCGACTCTCTGGCCAAGCTGTGGGACCTGAGGGAAGGAACCTGCAAGCAGACCTTCTCCGGACACACCAGTGACATCAACGCCATTTCTGTGAGGATTGTTTGTTTTACAAGAATCAAGAAATCCCTTTAATAGAGTCTGTAGGACAATGTGAAGTATGTTTAAATATCACAAAAAAAAAAAAAACTACCTTCAATCACCAGACTTAAACAAATTTAAGAACACAGGAAAAATCAAGCCAGTCTTGAAAGTGTTAGGAAGTCATTTCTAGTGGTTTCAGTGAGTTGACAAAGGCCTGTCTCATTCTGCCAAAAAACATCCTGGTGTTTGTTCATGTGATATTAAAAACTGTGCCACACCATCATCCTTCTGCTACTTCCTGTCATATTTTTATCATTTCCACCATTAGTAACATCTGGTTATGAATCATCTGACTTGTGTGATGCGAAAAAAGTGCTTCCATTGCAGTTTTGCAAAATACACTATTTTAAAATAGCAAAAAAAAAAAAAAAAAAAAAAAAAAACATAATCCTAGTGCAAAACCACTTTTTCTAAAGATGAGTTTTTAAACAAAAAAAATACTGGCATTTTTCTATTCAGCCAATTTAGTTTTGTGATTCCAACTTGCACAATTTTATGGACAATGGAAGCGCAGATTTTGGCAGAGATCACTAATATTTCATCCTAGTCGCTGCTACCAAGTGTGGCAAAACCAGAGATTATTCTAAGATAGCAATTAGTTTTTCACTCAGGGCCCTGCTGGTTTAGAAAGTTGCATTTTGTTTATCCTCTGGTTATCATTCTCCAATCTAAATCACTTAAATGTGACAAAATCCTTCACAATTTTTTCTTCGCAGCTCCATATTACACCAATCTTTGCCATCTTTTCCTCAGACACTTTCACTTTTTTTCCTTCCACTTTCAGTTCTTCCCCAGTGGAAATGCCATCATCACAGGCTCTGATGACTGCTCCTGCAAGATGTATGACCTGCGCTCCGACCAGGAGGTGTCGGACTACACGGACACCAGCCTGAACGCCGGCGTCACATCTCTGGCCCTCTCCAACTCCGGCCGTCTTATCTTTGCAGGCTATGACGACTTCAACTGCCACATCTGGGACTCACTGAAGGGCGAGAAAGTCGGTGAGAGCTCTTTAGTTTTTCTACGATCATGGCTTTGTGGATGTGTTAGCTCACACGTATGCAAGCAAGAAGACAAGTGCATCATCTATTTACTTGCAATTCACCCCCTGTCCTGCAGGTGTGCTCTCCGGCCATGACAACAGGGTGAGCTGCACCGGCGTCCCGGCTGATGGAATGGGTGTCTGCACAGGATCCTGGGACAGCTTTCTCAAACTGTGGAACTGAGGCATTTCAGTGGGAGGAAAACATCTCAGGAAGAAAAGAGGAGGAGTAGAAATGAGGAGGAAAGAATAAAGAAATGAAGGAAAGAGGAGACATTATGTAAAAAAAAACAAGGAGGATCCATGAATAAAAAAAGGCCTCCTCTTCTTTTCTTCCTCTCTTCTTCCTTAATAATGTATGCAAAACATAAGTGGTTGCGAATGAGCCTCATTGTGTAAATGGCACCAGGGAAACAATGTGTGATGCACCCTGCTGAATGTGCTGAAGAACTTCAGTGTTGTCATTTTAAATAACGAAACATGTTTTTAAAAATAGCACAATTAATCTAAATGTTGCCAGAGCAGGAAAAAAAAAGCTCTGGATCAGAAACACATAGAGGTTTTTGTCAATAAAAGGAGATCAAAGGCATAAGCACTGAAGACAAAGTTATAGAAGAACATTTTATTTTTTTTCTCGAGATCATTAAGCTGTAAAAGAGCCCTGGACTTCCATAGATCAGGTATTTATACCTGATAGTGCACCAATTAGACTGAAGTTGATGTACAGTGTTTTTTTTTTTTCTTTACTTTTTTGTCAGACTATACACACACCAAGTGTAAATATATTGCAAAAAGTCATCATTGCTCACCTCCTAAGAACAGACAGAGTTTAACACGGTGGAGTTACACCAAGTGGATGTGAAGAAAACCTCCAAAAAGAAAGTTTCAGTCTGGAAGCTGGTAGACTGGGCTGCAGGGCGGCTGTCTAATCAGAAAAAAACATTCTGTAAAAACATATAAACTGAATTTCATCCCCCTCAGCCTGTAGTTATTGTACAAGTGTTCAACTCTAATGTACAAAAGGCAAAAATGTTTCCTGAAAATATTTCTAATAAATAGTTCTGCATTAACGTTATGTTGGAGTTTGTGTGTTTTTGTCTCTGTTCCCAAACGTACCTGCATCTCCTTCTAACAGTGAACTTTTTCCACATCAGAGCCAGAAACTTGAATGTGTTTGGCATTTTCATTATGTCAAGGTAATGCATAGCAGCATCTAACTGAAATAGAAATGGAAAACCAGAGTTTTTCAATATTTTCACCAGAAGAACTTAGGAATTGTGGTCTGCATTTTTAATCAGCCTCCTTTGACCTAATAACTAAATCAAATCAAGTGCAAGTATTTACATTGCCTACACAGTGAACAGAGTCCATCTTTGTTTAATCTCAGTTTGAATATGACTGTTTCAGTGAAGGCCTCTGATGTTTCTTAGACAATGCTATAGAACAACAGAACAAGGAACACAGTAGAAAGGTCAGAAGGAAATTTAAAGCAGTGTTATGTTATAAAAGAACAAGTCTAATTAGAATAGCTCACACAGTTCTGTTCAGCTCATTTTCTGAGAACGGAAAGACCATTTATCAGAAAATCAGCCAAAAGCTGCATGGAGGAGTTGCAGAGATCTACAACTCATCTGGGAGAATCTGTTAACAGAACAACCTTTAGACTTGAACTCTAAAATTTCACTGTAGAATATTGGCAAAACAAAATTTCCAACAACTTCCTTTTTTGCTGACCTCTCTTGGTACTTTAGCTTCCTCCACTCACATTGTTGGGCTAATTGGTTTCTCCAACTTGCCCTCGCATGTGTGTGTGTTGTTTGTCCTCTATCGCCCAATGACTGCTGGGGACAGAGGCACCAGACTTCTTTGGAACCCTTCAGGTACGACTGAGTATAGACAATGAATGGATGAAAGCTTTACAGTTGTATGTCCGATTCCCACGTGCTTCATTTTAATGTCCTCTTGTGACATTAATAGAAGCTTCTCAATTCTACTAGTTGATTTCGTCTGTGGGAAGGAAGCTGCTTATATTTACTGTCACCAACCAGTATAAAGTTTTTCTATGCCTCATTATAAAGCCTTTGAAGATGTAAGTTTATAGACTTGTTTGTATTTTCTTATCTCATTATAATGCACTTCCTTTTAAAAACAAAAAGCACTTTATTTTCATTTCAGGTAAAATTTTCAATGATGTATTAATTAATGTGTTCGCATGCCTTTCAGTATATAGATACTTGGAGAAATTAATGAATCAGTCTTAAAAATTCAGATGACAAATGTACATCATTATTTTAAAGTAGTGCACTCAGCCTAATGGTCTCAGATTTTTGTTTTATTTTTTAGTGTGAAATAAATGCTTAGTGTAGTAGACAATTTTACAACAGCAATTAAGAAAATGCAACATTTTAAAGTCTGCTTTTGTTCGCACAGCAGGAGGCGCTATAACCACCCATAAAACTTGCTCCACCTCGGTCTTTTAATCCCAACTCAGAAGAAGTCGGATTTTCGCAAGTACGTTTGGTAATGATATTTCCAACAGTTCCTGAACTGCACACCAGCCTGAACTGAACACCGGGGCCTTCATCTCCTCTCTCACCGGGTATCAGCCACCAGCAACCGGCCATGGCGCGGAGGTTCTTCGTCGGGGGAAACTGGAAGATGAACGGAAATAAGGAGAGTCTGGAACAGCTGATCACCATCCTGAACACCGCCAGCCTGGACGATCAGACCGGTAACCCTGACTGATGAGCGGCTGTGGGGTTAGATGCAACGCTCCCTTATAATTATCCGTTATTAGCTGTGTTTTCTAAATAAAAGTGTTAAATAAATATAGGGATGCAGCTCGAGGTGGAGTCATGTGATCAGGATGACTTGCAAAAAGTCCTCTGACGTTTTTGTCTTTAAGTATTGGGAAGTAACTGAGTACATTTACTCAGTTACTTGCACTTCACTTGAGAATGTTTTCTACATGAAATAATCTATAGTTTCTTTCAGACCATGAGTTAAAATTGAGCACAGAATAAAATCTCTTATTGTTTTTGTACTTTTAGAAAACATAAATCATATTTGAATAAAAATATATATGTATTTTGTTAGGATTTGATTGCAAGGGTCTTGTTGCTAGGCTTGATAATTATTATTATAATAAAAATTTTAAAAGCGTACATCTAATGTAAAAAACAATTAATTGTAAAAAGAGCACCTTAAATGCAATTTCTTAACAGAAAATCTTGGATAGTTATTTCACCCCTATGCATCATTTCAAATTTCTAAAAGCAAGAACCAACTTTCATTTTTTAGTGCACCAAACATTTTCCTTCCTCTCTATGCATCTACTTTTACAGATAATTATCAATATCTCTAGTGTTTATTTTAACTTAAATTCTCTGAGCTACATTTTGGGTGCATGTAAGACAAGTTTACTTACTTACTAATCTAAGCTGGGGGGTTAATGTTTTTTTTTTGTTCTTTTTGTTGTTGTTTTTCTGTTTTCAAAGTGCATTAAATATAAAGTTTATTATTTTCCCTATAGGGTTTACCATTAATAGATTAAAAAAAGCCACATATGAAAGATTTTGAGTAAACACATAAAGAATCCAGGATTGAAAAGTGTGAATAATTCAAAATAACAAAGAATAATGTCCAGTTTTGATACATCATCAAACAGGTTTTAGTAATTATGATCCTTATAAAATTACATTGCTTTGAAACTGCTGTTGCAGACAAGAAAAAGCAACACTGAACTAACAGATAAATCTTCTGTATTGTTTTCAGAGGTGGTGTGTGCTGCTCCTTCCATCTACCTGGACTTTGCTCGGTCCCTTCTGGATCCTGGAATCGGGGTCTCAGCCCAGAACTGCTACAAGGTGGCGAAAGGAGCATTTACAGGAGAGATCAGGTGTGTCAGCCACTGAGAGACAAAATAGTAAAATAAAAAAACAAACATGGTTCTGACTGACTTTATGTTTCATATAAGTGCTTCTTTTCTTATCAACTAAGGGTTGGAAAACCCTAAAGTCTTCCCATATGTCATATGCTCAGATCTGTGTTGGAGGAGGTAAACTCTGAGAACATTGGAAATGTGTTTTAGAAAATGAAAAACAGATTTCAACATTTTCCAGCGCTGTAGTAAAATCATACTTTGTTAAAATAAATACAATCTGTTGTAGTTCAGCTCTTTAAGAGGTGGCCTGCTCCCCACCATGTCCCCCCCCCCCCTCTGCCTCCTTCCAGCCCGGCCATGATAAAGGACTGCGGGGCAGACTGGGTGATCCTCGGACACTCAGAGAGGCGCCATGTGTTCGGGGAAAGTGATGAGCTAATCGGCCAAAAGGTGAGACTTTATTCCTGCTACAGACTGTTTATTTCACAGACTGACTGCTATGTCTGTCTGCGTCATTAGAAAATTATAGTTGAAGTCCTTTTTTTATTATTCTTTTCAGTTTATTACCCTCAGTTAATTAGAAACATATTCTGTTTCCTAAGACTTTTCCCATTTCTTCTTTAGTGCTGTGAAAAAACAGAAAATTAAACAATCAAAAGTGCAAGAAATCTGTAATAAACAAAATTATTTTTCACAGTACTGTTTGTTGATTTGAATGTTTGAAAATATTTTCTTCTCAGTAAATTAATAAAAAACATCTGGGATTTAAGTAATTTTGTTGCGATAATGGTATCAGGTCATATCTTCGGGATCAAAATGCCTTTATTGTCGTTGAACAGAAGCAAAATGGAATTTCTTACAAACACATGAGATGTGGTAGATAAAGCATTGACTAAGTTATGATATCTGCAGGTTGCTCACGCTCTGGAGAGCGATCTCGGAGTGATCGCCTGTATCGGTGAGAAGCTGGAGGAGCGAGAGGCAGGTACCACAGAAGAAGTCGTCTACGCTCAGACGCAGGTTATTGCAGGTGAACAAAACTTTCATGGTTCTTCCCGGCTCTGTTTTTCTTTTTTGTTTTTTTTTCCATTTCCTTTCTTTTTTTATTTTCTTTGGTCTAAGTTTTACAGTTTCCTTTTGTTTTTTTTTCTGTCTTAAAAAAATATATATTGGCCAACTAACAGATAATTAAATATTGTATTTAAATAGGTTAATTATTACATGAAAAGCGATCAACAAATAAAGTTGGAATGGATTGGGAAGATTGGTTAAAACCTGCAAACCAGTTGTTTTGTGTGTGTTTTACTCTACATTACGTAACCTGATTAATGATCTTTTCTCTGGTCACATGTCGGCCTCATGCATTTTTCTCCTGTACTGAATCTAGGTTGCTCACTGCTTTAAAATGTAAATAGGTCAGTGGACTCTGCTGCAGCAGAAATTTTAGGAGACACAGCTGTGTCTGCAGCTTCCCACTGCTACAAGGACACATTTCCATGTGAACTTTTCTTTCTGTTTGTGTGCAAACGTTTCTTTGCAGACTTTGTGTATTTGCTTGGCGGATTACTCTGTTTATGAACAGATTGGGTTAATTACAGCTTTGAGCTTTCATTTGCAATGCATGGATTAAAGGGATGTTGTGTTGCAGAAAATGTGACGGACTGGGGGAAAGTGGTGCTGGCGTACGAACCTGTTTGGGCCATCGGCACTGGAAAGACAGCCACACCTGAGCAGGTAACTATAAAGAAGGGACAGAGGAGCTTTGGCTGCTTTGTCTCAAGAGGCTTAGAAAGCACAAAAAACTCAACTAAGCCTAAAATAAAACATCAAACAAGAAAAATATGATTGAATGTTTTCTGAATGTTTTCTTTGTCTGAACTGTGCTGCCAGTCCAGAAAAAGTTACGAAAATTAATTTCAGTCATGGACGTCTACAGTTCCATAAAAGTCTTGGGACAAACGTCATCTGGGAAAAACTTGGTAATTGTGACCCAGATGATTTCATAATAACAATTACTTCTACATTTTTTTTTTTTGCCTCCACAGAATAAATTCACTAATGACAAAAGTTATTTTTTTTCTCCGAGTTTCAGTGTGAGATTATCCTGCTGCAACAGAACATATAACATTTATTTTAAGTGTTTTTACACACATTACCACAGCTGCTAAAGGGCGGTGGAGATCTGGATGGAAACGTGACCTAATGTGAATGATTATTAGATGACACCTGAAAAAAGGTGCTTTTCTAGAGCAATTAGGGGCTGCCAGGTAGAAATATAGAGTGGCACAAAAATTTGCAATACAAATGAGAAAGAACAAGAAGAATAAAGTGTCTGACGTAAATACAGGTGTGAAGGAATAAAAACACGAACTTGTAGAAAAACTGGTTTGCATGAACATTCAGATTTAGTGTTTTATTTCCAAGAACTCTTTTATTTTTCTGATATATTTGAATTTGAGAGACTTATTGAACATTCCCAGATTGATTTCTGATTTTATAATTTTACTTACTTGATAGATGTATAATATGTATTCCTTCCTTAGGCTCAGGAAGTTCATGAAAAGCTGAGGGCTTGGTTCAGAGCAAATGTATCAGATGATGTGTCTGAGTCCCTGCGCATCATTTACGGAGGTTAGTGGTGATGCTTTACTGCATTTATTTCTTTTTTGCTACTATATTTAGCTGCTGTAGATATACTTGTCTAGTCGACCAGCTTCTTCTGTCGTCTAATTGGACACTTTTAATTCTTTCTGAAAGATCAGAATAAAGAAGTTAGTGAAGATTTTTTTTTAAAGTTTTGCGTTGTACTTTAAGTGTAGGTCTCCCTTTATTGTTGTGTCTTTTGCTTTTTTCAAGGCACCACTCTCAGTCGTGTTTCAGGTTTATTTCCTCCAAAGCTTTTTTTCTTACTGTTTCACTCACACTAATCGTCTGTTTGCTGGGTGTGTCCTCCAGGTTCAGTCACCGGAGCGAACTGCAGGGAGCTGGCGTCTCAGGGCGACGTGGATGGCTTTCTGGTTGGCGGAGCCTCTCTGAAACCGGAGTTTGTCGACATCATCAACGCACGTGCATAAAGTGTAAAGACGATCACTAAACTGGGATCACATTCACACTATTCTGTCGCACACTGCAGTTTTATGAGAACTAAGCTGACTCATGCACATACAAATGTCTGTTTTTTTCTGAATTTGTTGTTTTTTTTAATGTAATTTAATTCGTATTTGTCTAAAAAGTGAGATATAATTATCACTGAGATATTTTCAGTAGTTTTTAAGTTGAAAAGGACAATCTCATTATTACCTGCTCTTAATTTAACCTGTCAAGTTTTTTTTTTTTTGTAATTGCATCCATCAGTGTAGGTTTGCTTACAAAGTAATGTGATTCTTTTCACTCCTGTAACATTAGTCTCACCTGTATTCTAACACACAGTCTGTAATAATTACTGTTCCAGACAGAATTCCTTAAATTAACATATGCAAAGGAAATGTGAAGAGTCGGTGACTCTCAGTAGGTCTTAAAGCTTTATGACTGTATGTAGCTTCACCCTGGCTCAGGTTGCACTTTAGAAAACGTAGCGATCAGGGGACTGATCATTGTACACTGGAAGAAAATAAATAAAATGTGGGAACGTATTGCAATTGTTTTATCTTTATAAGGAACATTTTTGAGGGCAATTAACAGAAATATGCTTGGGGAAAGCGTTCTGTCTTTATTCATAAATATCTGCATTAGGTCTTTGCATAGAGTGCTTTTACAAACTATTATATGGCTTCCTATGCTGCTTGTGGAGTGTTGGCCTCTTTCTTGTTAAGTAGCCTTTCAGTCTGCAGGACTCATCAGTGTCCTGTTCTGACACATTTATATTTACGTTTTGTCTCGCTACAAGTGAATAACCTCTGTAAACTCTCAAGAAGGTAAAATCATGTTTATGTCTCACATTGGTAGTTTTTAGTATGAGCAAATTTGTTGCTTTTTGCAGCAATCCTCAAAATTCTTGTCTCCCATTTCTCCAGTCCCACACATTGAGCAGATTTTTTTCATATTTTGACAGATTTTCAAAAGGCATACCTACACAGCAGACCCTCACTAGTATTTTGCCTGTTCTAATGACTGTGAAGATAGCAGCGGGGGTTCTTGTATTAACAGCTGTAAATCAAACTGAGCCCACATGAGTAGGAGTGCAAATTAATCTGTCAACACCTTTACTGCCTTTAGATCGGCCCAACGGGAAATTTTAGAGACGTTGCGTTTTCAGAACCACTGCAGTTCTGTGAACGTTTGAACCCTGGAAGCAAACATGAAGAACAGGAACTGGAATAGAGCAGGAAAGCAGAGCCTTGTGGAGCTCCTCAAAGTACGCTGCAAGCTATCTGCGACTTGAGTGTAAGATTTTGCAACATTTTTAATTAACTACTGTAGCAATTGTATATGCATTTTTATATATGCTTATGTATTTAGATCTTATAATTTTCCTCCACAAAAACTCTGAGATAACTGGAGTGATCACAGAACAACTACTGGGATTTTAATTTACTTGTAGCCTTCAACATATTCCTTTAGTTCTCAAATGATATTTTTAAGTCACATATGTAATATGTAATCATAATACATCCAGTAGGTGTTATAAAAATCAACTTAGGGAGAAAAATTCAGATAAGTGCAAACACAGAGAGAGTAGAAACTGATTGAAATCTTAGAACATAATCTTTATTTCACATATTTTCACATTATTTTAATTGACAAGCGTTCCTTTATTGTTTTAATTTTTTTTTATTTTCATTGCTCTTTCTTCTTTTTTTGACACAGCTATTCTATGGACAAACAAGGGACGGGGGAACCAAAAGGGTCAAAGGTTCTCGGGTTTTAAGGATTTTCTTTTTTCTTTCAGGACAGAAGCAGGACTTCAGGCATGAAGGACAAATAATCAGATTCACACAAGGTTGAGAAGAAAACCAGAACAGTTAAAACTGAGACACAGACACAACGAGAAGGAGAGTAAAATATAGAGAGAGGAAAAAGGGAGGAGGATAGAGCTGGGAAGAGTGCAGGTTCTTGAGTGTCCAGGTGAGAGAGAGACACAGCTGAGAGAGTGTGTGTGTGTGTGTTTTGGTGTTGGAGTGCTCTTTATTGTTTTATTGTTGCTTTCACTCAGTTCCTACATCTGCATCATCCTCGTTTGGTCTTAAAAGTTTGACTTTTTCATCTCTTTCAGTTGCGTGCTTCAGACTATATTATTCTACAGAATTTCTACTTTTTCATCTCTGGTTTTTTACAACAATAATTGTTATCTTTGCAGGCCTGCCTCCTGGGTGTACATGAACTATTCCTACAGTAACAGTGCATGTCTGGCTTATAGATTCTAGGGTTTTCTTTAAAGTATTCCCCTGCATGTGCATTTTCAGGTGTTGCGACTGTGTGCATGTGTGTCTGTGTGTCTACAAACGGCATCACCTCCCTTCTTTTAAGTCTAGTGCATAATTGATTCATTTCTTTTGCTTAGCTCTTTTGCAATTGTATTTTTCCTGAATTTGAGTGATCGTTCTTTGTACATGGCTCATTCCTTGTTAGTCGTTTGTGTCAGTTTGCGTGGGCATTTTGCGTGCGTTGAGTGTGTGAGTCATTCTCGTCTGTCAGCTGGTTTCACAGGACGCTTGGGTTCCTGAAGTTATGGCCGGCGAAGCGAGCCTGGTCGCCCAGCTCCTCCTCGATCCTGAAAAAAACAGAGGCACAAGTCTGTGTGTTACAATTTTTTTCTATTTTGATGAATGAAAGGGGTCTTTTATGCAAAATTCATATTTTGCATGTTTTTGTACTTCCATTTGGGTCTGTGCTGCTTCTAAAATCAACCACTGTCCTTAAAAAACCCTCCAATCCGACTTATGGCAATGAGTGAGTTCATGTTTTTTTTGGTGTCTGAAAAATGACCAGTTTCAAAAGACTTCTGAATGTTAAGTCACAATCAGTAGCCACTACCTGTCACCTAACAATCCAAGTGAAGCCCAACCTGTCACCTAGCAACCCAAGTGAAGCCCAGCCTGTCACCTTGTCATCTGATTTTACCGCATTATGCACTGTACAATGGCTGCTGGAAAACTCGAGTATTTTGAAACCATTTGCTACATTCTTCTTGGTTGTGCAGAAGGTTCTACTTTGCTTTTCAAAAAAGTGCTTTTAAATAATTGTGCACATGTTTGCAGCCATTTTCACATGCGTGTAAATGTTGAGTTGTGGGTCATGTCCAGCAACAGTTTATTTGGAGTTAAAGTGACAAGAGGCAGTAAAACAGCTCATTCTGAAAGGAGCTTAAAATAGGCAGAACTGAAAAGAATGAAATCTCATTATCCAAGAATGATTTTGTCTGTAAAATTTAATGAATATATTTTGTGTAGCCATAAGCTTATCCTAACCTTTCAAAAATATTCTGATATTTATATTTTTTAACTTCATTACCAATCAAAAACAGACAATTTAAATACCTGATGATAAGGAGACTGAGAGTTCATGTCATCAAACATACCTGAGAATCCCAAATTTTTCATTTGCCATCAAACAGGGTAAGACAGTAGAGGTAAACCAAACAGAGTGACAAGAGAATCAAAAAAAAAAAAAGATGCACCTTAGTTAAGAAAAGTCACAACAAGCTTCTGCAGTCAAAGTTCTGAGAATATCCTTATAATTTAAAGTTCAAGATGCCAAACAATCAAAAAAAATATCCACCATACACTGGGCATAAGTCACATAGTTCCATCTCTTGTTAACGCTTGAAAAACTGCAAGCATTTGTATTTTTGCTGATAAGTCAAAAAATGCTTTTTTCGGAATATCTTACAACCAACCTGTAAGTGTGTAAAAACTGCTGCTAGTTGCTATGGAGATTTTGTGACCCACAAAGATGAGCGTTTTATTGTTTCTTCCTTCACCTTACCAGCCCAGCGTTATCTGCCACATTTCCAGTCCCATAACTCCCATTTAGTAATTGCTCTTACTGTGAAAGTTGTCTTGTTTAGGAAACTTTATATTTATTTGTTGTAATTTCCTGGCTCATGATGATCAAGGCAGATCTTGGTTGCCTAAATGACATGTTCTCTTATTGTTGCAGTTATTTGGTGGAAGAAAAATAAATATTGTTTTTTTAACATTTCATGATATTGACATGAGTTTGATTTAGACAAGTCAAACTTTTCACCAGCGTTTTCTTGCTCAACTGCACAGATTAGCATTTCTACCTGGTTAATACCACTCTAAGTCTTTCCAGCCTCCACCTCTCCCATGTGCTTCCACAGCAACCCAATGAGATTAAATCGCTGAGCCGATCCCTCCTCCTCCTACTGTCCCTGCTCCTTCCAGCCGCTGACTGGTTCGGATGCATGGGGTGACACCAGCGATGCCGTCGACTGTCACGTCAATTAGCTCGGACTCTAAGTACTAAAATAGAGCAGGCACCTAAGGAGAAGTGGCTCTGCAGAGCTGCTGCTGTGCCTGATTTGATTTAGGCTGAAAGGTGACTTAGAACTGCAGGATTGCTGAAAAAAAGTTTAGGCATAATAGAATAAAAACTGAAAAATGTGTTGAAACTGATAGCTCTGCATATGGCAACTTTCCATACAATTAATCTATTTTCTCACCCATCTAGAATTATTATTTATATCTTTGTGGGTGAGGTTTGACATCTTCAAAGAAAAAAATTATTACATTTTGTTTCCCAATCAAGACACAAAAAATTTGACTTTTTCCAAGAAGGCCATTGGAGAACTGTTATTGTGTGACACTAAGTTCAGTCCCACTGTCAAAGAACATTGACACTAAATGATAACAGCTCAAATTATGGTCAGTAAAGCCTTATGGGACACCTAAAATGTGTGAATGGTAGAGTTGAGCCTCTGCAACCTACTGACCTCATGAGCTGGTTGTATTTAGCAAGTCGCTCAGATCTGCAAGGGGCGCCAGTCTTAATCTGCAATAGAGAAAGAAGTTCGGTAAGTTATGGACACACCAAAATAAGGTGTAAATAAAGCTGGATAAGACCAAATTAAACCTTTGGTGAGTCAGAGACGGAGATTTAAATGCACAGATTGAAAAAGCTGCAGTTTATCAAGTCACTGCACAAACCTGTCGATTTATTACTCTGCTTTGAGTTAGCCTAGCAGTGTGTTATTTTGTCAGATTTACACAAATACTTTGTTAGAGCAGAGAAGTCCTCACCTGTCCAGTACAGAGTCCTACCACCAGGTCGGCGATAAAGGTGTCCTCTGTCTCCCCTGAGCGATGGCTGACCATCACTCCCCAGCCATTGGCCTGAGCCAGCTTGCATCTGAAAGGAAGAGCCAATAGTTTACATCACAACCTAATTTTCATGGTAATAAATACTGTGGCATCTCAACATTTGAGCAGGTTGTGCTACTGCGCCCTGCAGCATGTCATTTACTCTCAAAGTAGTGTGCAGGTACTATTCAAACAAGGGAACATCAGGAGTTACTTGGGACATTTTAGTTAAAAAAAAAAAAAAAGAAAGAAACATGTTCTGTTTTGCGATCTTAAAAAGAAGCATGAACTTCTACAAAATAAAAAAGAGAGCTAAGAATAATTTAAGCATTCTTAACATATATTTTACTCCCTCGATATAAATTCTGCAGCATAGGTGCTAAAACCTATAGTGAAACTTTCTTAACTTTCTAAATATAAAGGAATTAAAAATCTGTTGACTTGTATTTCCTTTTCTAAAAGCAAACAAAACAACTCTTATATCAAAAAAGACTAAATCCAGTCTTCTATGTTATCCATGTATTCAATATGAAAATCTCTTAAATGTAAAAGTTTGCACTTGACACACATATATTATTTATATGACCCCTGACTTTAGTGCAATTGTTGTTTCACCGTTGAAATATTTCATTGCCTTCATGTAAAATAGTGAGAAATTCAAAGTCTTCAGCACACAAAATTCATCTTTTCTCTCCCCTCATAACTGCAGTATTGCATATATTACCCTCTTTAATTGGGCGAGTGCATTAATCACATTATGATTCATTTGTAGCCGCAGGTCATCTGACAAGTTAACAACATAAAAATTAAGACGTCCTCTGAAGCTCCAGGCTTCTCAGGATTTCCACTCTGCCAGCTGAGCCATTAAATATATCAGATTAATGATGCAGGGCGATTTTTTTAGGAGATGGAGCCAATACATCACTAATAGTGTCATTGGCTCTGTTTGTCATTTAATCTTCCTCACACCCTCTTCTCTCCTGCTGCTGGACTCAATGATTGATAGTTTCATAAGGCTGAGTGACGTTATGTCAGGCCTCAGATTAATGACACACACAGTCAGAGGAAGAGTGCATGCTACTGTTTGAAGGCGGTTAAAATGAAACAAAGAAAACATCAATCCCACCTTGAGGAATAATTTAAATGAGCAGAAAATAAATGCTTTAATTATGTTTGTGTTTCTGATTTCTCATTATTATCACAAGATTGGCACTGCTGACGGCGACCTGACTAACTGAGTATGTTTGCAGGACTGATTGATGAGACGACACAGAAACCTTTATGACTCAACAAGGACGGAGCCTCCATAAGGTGCTTCTGTTTGTTCCTTTTCATTTCACAGAAGAGTGAGTTCAGGTTGCATGTCTCAAGTCTATTTGCATAAATACTGCATAAAAGTATTCAAATTAAAAGGCAGATCTGGGATCTTTACGATTGCTCTGCAGCAATAAAATGTATATTTATGCTTGACTTTTTACACATTATTACCAACAGACCCACAAATTTGTCCAAATCTGTCTAGTACATTACTTGAAATCTAAATATTGGCTAATTATTGAGTCCTTGAAGCCTTACACAAACTAAAAAGTAACAAATACATACATAACCATGTCCTAATGCAGTGTTTTCCAACCCAGATCCTTAAGACGTAGTCCTGCATGTTTTTGATGTTTCTCTCCTTTTGCACACCTGATTCAGATAACTGCAGTTCAGCAAAAGCCTGCTAATTACCCATCAATTAAACTTGTTTATTTCATTAGAGCAGCTATGACAAGTGCAGCAAACCTGCAAGCATTCAATAAATCAATGGCTAAGAAACATCTGTTTTCATTCTGCACATAAAACAGAGTGTCATGATCTTTAGGTGTTTGGGTTTTGGTTTACATACACAACATGGTTTTATTCAGTTCATTCATGTGTGTTTTTTTTTTTTCTTTTTTGTGTTCTTCTGTCTGTGCATTTCGGCTTGTCCTCGTTTGTTCGTATTAGACTTTTTCCCTTTTGGTTTGTAGGTCCTTCTGTGTCTTGTTCAGCTCTAACTTGGAACAGCTGTTGCCAATCCCCCTGATTAAGCTCACCTGAATCCCATAAATCTCCACCATCACCTCAGTAGATAAGCTGACATGTTTTCATTGTTGGCTCCATCTGTTACATATTGTTGGTCCAGTCTTTGCTTTTATGCCCCCTTTTAAAAGCCGCAATATAAAAACACAAAAGTCTTACGAATTAAATACGGTAAATATTTGTAGATTCTGTTACTTTCCTACGAATTGAAGAAAAAGTTACTCTATGAAGAGATATTTCACCACTCTCCACAAAGAAAAACAACAAGAAAACAGTTAAATAATTTTTAAAAAGCAGACGTACGCCTGTATAGCTTCGGTGACGGAGCCGATCTGGTTGACTTTGAGCAGCAGGCAGTTGCAGGCTCGCTCCTCGGCAGCTTTCTCTATCCTTTTTGGGTTGGTCACAGTCAAGTCGTCTCCAACAACCTGAATCCCCACCTGGGCCGTCAGACGGGACCAGGCCTCCCAGTCATCCTGGTCAAACGGATCCTCGATGGAGACCACTGGGAGGAAACGGGGAGAGATGATTTAGTCTGTAAAGAAAACAAAAAAGGATTTTGTATTTTATTTATCAAACAGAAAGCGCTGCACCTGGGTAATTATTGACAAAGCTTTGGTAGATGTCAGCCAGCTCTTCTCCGCTGATGTGTCGGGATGAATCCGGAGGGGATTTGAAGTCCAGATCGTACTTCCCCTCACGGTAAAACTCAGAGGCAGCCACGTCCATCCCGACTACGACCTTATCGGTGAAGCCTGCTTTCTCAATGGCAGTCTGCAGCAAGTCCAGGGCTGAGAATCGAATGAGACATTATAAAAACATCAAGACACTAATGCTTAAAAGCAGAATGACCTTATTTTCAACTACATTTCCATCCTCACCTTCACTGTTCTCCAGGATGTTTGGAGCAAATCCCCCTTCATCTCCAACGTTAATAGCATCCTGGCCATATTTCTCATGAATCACGCCCTTCAGTGTGTGGTAGAGCTCGGATCCTATCCTCAGGGCCTCCCTGAAAACCAAACCACAGGAACAGGAAGATGAAAACATTCTGATAGACAACAAACCAAAATGGATGACAAAAAGCAAAGCGCATTTCTTACTTGAAAGACTCGGCCCCAACAGGCAGAACCATGAACTCCTGCATGGCAAGTTTGTTTCCTGCATGAGATCCTCCATTTATCACATTAAAGGCCTGACAGGACAAAAGACAAAATGGCTTTTAAAATCAAGTTAAATTAACATTTTAAGTTGAAATACTTTCATCCGACTGTTGTAGACACTGTATAGTGTGATTGAGACCTACAGGAACCGGCAGCACAAGCTCGGTGTTTCCAGCTAAGTCGGCTATGTGGCGGTACAAAGGGACGTCCTTCTCTGCTGCACCGGCTTTACAGATGGCGAGGGATACTCCCAAAATGGCATTGGCTCCAAACTTAGCTGTTTGACAAGCCAGGTGATTGGAAAAGACAGGAGTAAGTATCAAAACGTCTTGCAAAACTTTACTTTTGAAAGAATAACAATGTTAAGTTTACATCTTTCTACTTTTAATACGTCATATATTGTCAGATATTTCAGGCATAAGAACTTTTGCTAATTTATATTTTTAGGCTTTCATGTTGTTTTGACATTGGAACAGATTTTTGTTTTGGGGGAGCACAAAAGGTTTTATTTTTTAAAAATATGGCACAAAATGGAATATTTAGTATTGAGGATGTGAGTTAGCAGTTTAGATTAACAGCTGCTAACGGTTAAGTCAGCTACTAATGAGAAAATTAATTTTTATTTGTTATTATGTGTCTTTTATTATACAACTGTTCTGTAGAAGTTGACAAAACAAGGCTTGGGATTTAAACGTGAATTTTTTCTGAATAAAATTGATTTGGTTTAAAGTTTAAAAACTGAAAGTTAATGTCTATTCGCTGTTTCTATGAATCGTAACTGACTAACAAGACAATGGTGCCTGAATTTATATTTTAAAAAGCATAAATATGTTTGCTTACATTTTTGTAACTTAGGATATAATAAAGGCAAAGTAATCAGAAATATAATTATTTATCCGGTAAAGTTAGCTTTTGGTATTTATTGCTATCGTAGAACTTAAATAAGCTAAATCCTTCTCTGTCATTCTCTGCCAATTATTTCCCACTGATTAATTTTGTCAGGTTTATTGTACCTACTAATATTAATTTTTTCCTACAGCCCATTTTCATGGCTGTTGGCTGTGCTTCCAGAAATGATTACTTGTCCTGTTAGGAAGATGAAATTAATCCAGAGTGCATTTATTCATCAAACATGTGAGTTGGTGTTCTCCGAGCCAAAGCAATCTATTCTGTCTTGTTGCCGTCTGTATTTATGCAGCTTATTGCTCTGCAAAGGACTCTGTGACAAATGAGCCTTTGGTGCAAACAGTTTTTAAAATATGTGCGAGCTGCTGAACATGAGAGAGTTCCAGCTGGCTGGTACAAGCTGATGGTGTGGTATAAGTCATCCTGTCGTGTTTTGACTCACATTTGTTTTCTGTGCCATCCATTTCAATCATCGTGTTGTCCAACTGCTCCTGCTCCACCACACTGATGCCCTGCAGACAGCAAAGGAAACTTTGTCAACAAAACTGCATCTCAAAGTTATAGACTTTACAAGCCACTCCCTCTGCACAGTTGTTGCTTAAATTAGTTCAATTTTTTTTTAGGTAATTCAGAACTTTATGTGGGATTTAAACCGAAACCACTTTAATCTGTTAAAAATCACCTATTTGTTTTTTGTTTTTTGTTTTTTTATTACTTTTTATTCTTAACTTGGCTGAATTGTTAAACTTTTGACTTGTTTGTACTTTTCCCATATTGTAAATAATTCCAATACTGGACTGCATCCAAATGTGCATGAATTTGATATGTTTGTGTTTTGGCAAAAAATTGGAAGTAGTATTACGTTTTTAAGTTAATGCTATGTAAATGCATTAAATTTACTTCACTTAGTAATGAAGCAGGTTAAGAGCCTAAAACTTTGTAAGAATGAGGAAATAGAACAAGTTTTTATGTGAAGGAAATTATTCATTTTGCATTACTTCTGGTATCAAAAATGTACCGAAATCACAATTCCTCTAACTCTAATGATATCATTATCTTCAATTTTGCAGCACAGTTGCCATTCTTTACTGTCACTGTTCTCCATTCTTACTCTCTTCACTCAGTTCATCCAGTTGTCTCCAATGTAAGACCCATACATTTTCAATCATTACCTCCTCAAAAGTTTAAATGTTCTTCAAAGAGGAAATTATTACATTTCCAAAAACTATCTTTGACATACCCATAATTTCTAAGAAATGTGTCAGTTGCCTTCACATTGGATCATATGTTTCTACATTTGAACCTTGAGAGCTTTAGGTTCGCTGTGAATGAATATTATTTCTACTGAGTATAAAAATGTTTTGATGGCTTACAGAGGCTATGAGGGCTGGCGCCAGAGTATCATTGATGTGTCCAACTGCCTTCAAAACACCTACAGCACAAAATGGAGAAAAAAAGATTTTTACAGAATAATAATAAGGGAAAATCAAGAAATTAATGTTGGGATAAATAAAGTGGAACACAGACTCTTCACATCAGTTTAAAGCCAATTTTTGTGAGGAACCCAAAGCAGAAGAATCTTGAAATTATCTTGCTCAGTCAAACACAAAACAACGATTTTCTGAAGACAATTCAAACTGAAAAAGTGTCGTTTTGTTTGTTTGTTTTTTGTTGGTTTTTTTATATGATATGGACAAATACTACTTTTTATTTTCTAGTAAAGTCACTAGAACTAAATTTTTTAAATGATTGGAGACTTTATGGAGACTGTGGAAAGACAAAAGAAATGCATTTATAAAACTTCAATTAAAGAGTAGAATTAATTAAGCAATAATTTTCATTGTATGAAAGAAAATAACTTTGACTAAAACAATTATCACAATGCTCTATTTACATTAACATTAAATGCTAATATAGTTTTCTTCCAATGATGTAAAAACACAGAATTCAAAATTCCAACACATATGAGATACAAGGTCTCTGCTGAAGCTTTACGAATTTCTTAAATCTGAATGTTGAATTACTTTATGCAGCTCTAAGTTTTTGTTGACAGTAATTAAATATAGATGCCCAGCTGATTTGTCTTGTTACCTTTTCCCTTGAAACGGCTTTTATCGCCATCTCGGAGCTCCAGAGCCTCGTAGATCCCTGTGGAAGCCCCACTGGGCACTGCAGCCCTGAATAGACCTGAGAAACAGATGAAAAAATGCCTTTAAAATGATTAAATGTTATGGAAAATGCTCAAATCAATAGGCATATCAGACAGAAAATAAATATTCGGTACAGCCTCTCCTCTGAATACCCATAATCTTGAGAATGTCCTTGTATCTTTTCCCAAACTTCAAGCATTTATTGATATTTTATTTTAGTCACTTTGTCATAGTTGAATTGATTATGCTGTTGGCAACTAAATCAGATACATTATTTTCATTTTGTTTCTCAAAGTCAAAGAACCTTTTTCTGTGCGAAGATCCACTTCCACAGTGGGGTTTCCCCTGGAGTCCAGGATCTCCCTGGCAACGATGCTGACGATCGACATCCTGAGGGTCAAACAGAGCAAAAGAGACTGACTGGCGTTATCAGTCATAAACGGACTGTAACTCAAGGCAGTAAAAATTATTTCAAATGAATGCAAACAAGTAAAAACTGCAGCTGTAAAAGAAAGTTGTGGCATTTTGACCACATGCATGAGGCAGATCAGATACTGAAACATTAGTGTGATAAATCAAGAAAGACTGATCTTCTTTGTCAAGCTATGTTTTGAAGTTTGAGTAGAATTATCTATGTATTTATTTATTTAATATTTTGTTTCTGTAATAAGTCAACGGATTTGTTTTGTGTGTTGTTTGGGAAATGTAACAGATTACGACCATATGAATTTACAGCTTGCAGTTTTTTATTTAAAAGCAAATGAATTTGGTACATGAACTGAATGTCTGTGAGAATTCAATATAGCAATGTTCTACATTGAATCAATAATACATTTAACAGTAATTACAGTTAAAAATATGCATCATAAAAGCATCTAAATTGTTTTTAGTGATACGTTATCCTTATAATGGTCTGCATAATTTCAAGAAACACAGAACACGGCATACAGTATCTTTACGTTTATGCTGAACCTGTTTACTTCTTCAGCTTTTTGCATCCCAGGAGAGAGATCTTGGAAACTCTTGCAGCACAAATGCATTCTAGATGCATCATGTGGTGCCAGTCTACACCCTTGGAAAAACAGCTCAGCCACTAGAGCTTTCATCTAAATAGGTCACAGCATCAGTGCACATCTCTCTCAAAAATCCAACAAAATCTTCATGCAAGACTTGCAATATAGTGCAATGCAATACAATTTAAAGCCAGACCATTCATCAGTGTTTGCTGTTTATGCATATTTTATCCAAGACTTTTCTTGATTTAGATCTTTAATGCACTTAGCCAGTTCTGTTTGCAGCAGAAAAGGTTTATTTTTAGCAACGTGACAACAGAGCTCAGCATAGTAAATGAAAAAGATTTTACTGTAAATATTTTTCAGAAGAGAAGATAGTTTAAAAAATAGAAAGAAAAAGAAATCAAAGGACAAAACTTGATGTTAGCTAGCTAATGTAGCTTTCTTGGAGCGACAGGACAATGACAGAAAGTTGTGTCATTGAGTAGAATCCAAGATGGCTGTCTTGGATTGCACAAACTAGAGCAAGTTGCAGAAAACAGTGCAAGAAAAATTGTACAATCTACTTGTGCACATGTTGTTCTACCATTTGAATCCTTAAAATGAAGATAAATATTTCCCTATTGGCTCTGTTAGGAGCCAAAAGGGTGCCCTTCTAGGGTGCGACAGCATTACTAGATCAGAGCGCTAACTTCTGAGTCAAATCGAACATAACAGTTTTTTTTTTTTTTTTCTGTTGAGAGATGAGAGAGAACACTTGAGAAAATTGAAGAAGTTAGATTGACCTCCTAGCTGGCCTTTTCTTTCTCTGCTTTCGTCCAGAATCACTTCTTGTCACTTTACCTACAATTCTAACATTCACTTTAAAGTATAACATGAAAGGAGCAGCTTCTGTGTGACAGACTGAACTGCCTTACATATCAGGATTAAAAATGCATTAATTCTCTTTGATGATGCTTTTTAATTTTTTTGTACTGCCATGAAATTCTTAGCCTACAAAAACCTGCTATATTAATGGAACCTGTACCTTCAATGCCATTTCTCTTTGATTATCTGTGCTCTCCTCCGTGGGTGTTTGCCCATTGATATTCCAAACACGTAGAACTGTAACTGCGGCAATATGTCAAAAAAGTCCTTTTATGCTGCTCTTGTCCCTCTTTGCTGTATGAATACTTTATCGATCTGTGAGCTAAATTTGGCTGGTAGCTTGCAGAAGCCTGGCACCGAAGCTGTACTTTTCAATTGCACCGACAGAAAGATGGAGAATCAAAAACATGGTCCAATCCTTTTCTCTTTTCACTCATACGTCTTCTCATTTTGGCCAAACAATCAAATATTTGACCATAAAATATTCCTGACACTTTCCATGTGGTCAACTAAATATTTAAGTTTATCCTAAAAGTGTCCATTTGCTGGCTTGGGTTCTCTCTGGACATACTAGCTAATTTCCTTTCATCAAAATAAGTTTGGATCAAATGGCAGAAACTTGGACACGATGTAATGAGATGCAATTTTTTCATAACTGACAATTAAAAGCAAACTCCCGACCTTAACTCTTCAAATAGGACAAATATATGCTCAAAATAAACTCTAATTTGGTTCACATTATTAATATCTTAATGTAGCAATACGGAATCTTGCTTTAGTTTTCTTTAATCTTTTATGACTCAATATACTTTTATTTTTATGATCAAATAGGCAATTTTTAGAATACTTTTTGGATCACCTGAAAAATATTAAAGCATTTTTTTTAACTTGTACATTTTTGCATGAGCCAAATCTAGAATTTATGTTTTGAAGCACATTGTTATTTTCCTTAATCAGCTTAAATTCAAGCAAAAACTTCCTGATAATATTAAACTCTATTTAATGTGATTGTATTGCTCATTCCTACTTATTTCACATATAAAACCTTTCTCTGGTAACATTAATTTGTTCACCCTAACAAAGTGCCTCTTGCCCTCTCAACTATCCACTTTATTGAAGTCTTTAAAGCACTTAAATAAATTTAACTCCAGTTTTAAAATCTCTTCTAAAGCTTTCTGCTGACGGTTAAGTGCAGTCATGACAGCCTAAAAATTCTTTCTCATTCACCTACTGTAAGTCACAGCGCTTGAACAGGTCAGGGAAATGAGTGAAAAGTGTAAATGGTGCTCAGCTGAAGAAAAAGGCAGAGAAGGTGCCTTCAGAATCCGCTTGGTCAGGAGTGAAAGTAATTGATGTGTGGGTGGATTTTCTCTACAGGCAATCATTAATTTTATGGATACTGGTTCTCTGTTCGTTTTCGGTGATCCTCTGAGGCCCCACCCTGCCGTATTGCAGAGTCTTCCCAAACAGTTCCACCTAAGGGTGGAGCAGCACTGCATGAGATATCAACAAAGAGACTTTGCATTTCCTAATAAATGATCTGCTTGATTAATAACTTTCAGATGGCGATAAACACCAAAAAAACCAAAGGCTCAGCTGAACAACTTTCATATATTTAAATTGTGCAGAAATTGCTCATAAGTGTGTTTTCATCTTGTTTACTTACATTTATTACCTCTTCTTTTGCATGCAATTTAAGTATAACATGCATCTAAATGAAGTTTAAACTCTACGCTCTGAAGAATGCATAATTCCACTGGTACTGAGTCAGTCATGCATGCATTAACATCTCTGGCATCCTGCTGCAATTTGCACCATCTAATATACATGAACACATGTTCTCTCCTCCTAATCTGTCATAATTCTCAATGAGGTTATTGCCTAATCAATCTTATCTCAGTCTTTTTTCCATCCTTCTTTCTTTCTCCTTTTTTTCCACATCCCCCCTGTGTCTCTCACTCTTTGCTGTTTGTACACGTTGCTGTGTGTTACGTAAGCTCTACAGCAGCAGCAGCAGCAGCAGAGAGGGAGGGAGGACACTCACGAACGCATCAAACCACACCTAACAGAGACTGCAGTGCTCAGCAGAAAAGATACCAGCACTGATCGGATGGAGAAAAAAACTCCATGTAGCCCAACACAAGTGGGTGAAGCAGGGATGGAGTGATACGGAGGTGATTAGTTCAAATAAATAAGGGGAGGATAGGAATAGCAACAATATCTATCTGCAAGGAAGACTTAGTAAAAGAGGCAAAGATATTGTAGACGTGGTTAAAATAATACTACTAGTATCAAGTACAACAACAATAAAAAGAACAATGTAATTATGTTTCAATTGACAGCAAAGATGCAGGTAGTTCACACCAAACTCTGACCCCACCTCCTGAATTTCACTGTAAAAACAAAGATTTAAGATCTTCTTTTGATCTGTTACAGTCTGGTGTTTGCTTAAGCCTCTGTTTCAGACATCAGTCACCTCTGATGTCTGCAAGATATTTTTCGGCACACAAGTGCCACAAATAAGAGATTTCTTAATTTGTTTGACCAACTTTTTGAACCCCAAAGATGGTTTGGATTAAATCAGATTTTGACATAAGACTAAGATCCAATCTTGCAGTACAATCCAATCTGAACTGTATAACAGTACAGTCAAATTAGGTTGCTCATGTAATGTTGATACATAAAGGTACATCTAACGAAGCCCAGCCAATTGCATCAAGTGACCAACTTTGCAGCAATTGCTTGTTACCTCCGAGCAAGCAAGTGGCGACAACTCCGTTTTATTAACATTAAACAACCTCTAGACAAACCAGGCTCAGTACTGTGTGAGCATTCACCTGACATGAGCAACTGGCTGTTGAAATGATGAATGTGCTCAAGGATATTAATTAAATAATCATAATTTGTTAGATTTTACCAAATCTGTATCATAAGATGGTTTATTTTTTTGGTTCATTTCTAATAGAGTAATAATCTCCATTCATCTTTTTCCAAACATCTTTTATTTCACTTTAAAAGATAAAGTATTGTGCAGTATTGTTAAAAGCCAGCAAAGAAAATGATTGGGTATTTTGCTATGTATTTAAAAAGAGCGACAGGGTTCAGACATCTCAGCCCCACAGCTATTCAATTTATTCAAGTCTTTTAAGATGTTCAGATTAACAGCTGGTTAATATTAACTGGAACAATTTAATAAAGAGTAATGCAATAAAACACAAGTGGAGAATGCATGAAGACCATTTGATCAAATAAAACAAACGCAAAGCTGTGCTGAATTCTTGATTGGTTCACATTTTATTACATCACTTCCTACTTAAATGTTTTATGTTTTGTGGTTTCTTCCAGAAAAAATGCAGAACATCTAGCTTTTCAATTCAAAATAGTAATTAATCAATGTTGTACTTGTCAAGACCAGGAGCATGTGGGAAATGAGACAGCTAAAATAAAAAATTTGGATGCAGGGGATTAAAAAAATCAGCAGGAAATGAGTGCTGAAACATGGCTTTGTCAAAACGAAAGGAAGAGTTTCCCTGGGAATGGGAATGGCCAGCAGGAAGGAGAGAGGGAGGGAGGGAATGACGAAGGACAAAATAGAGAGGAAGAGGAAATGAGCCAGAGTGAGGCAGAAATGGAAGGATCACAAGAAGAACAAAGACATGGATAAATAATTAAATGACCATATATGGCTGGAGAAGAGTGGAGAGATGGAGGAATGTAGAGAGGGAGAGGAGAAGAAAATGGGCAACAGAACTGTGGCATATGGCACATGAACACACATGCACAAACACACAACTATGTACGTATATATATTGACATAAATAGATGTAAGGGGTTTTATTTATACTACTAAATACTATAATTAGTACTATTTCTATATCTGACTGTCACAAATGAAGATAAACATGAAGACTGGCTAAGGAAAATAATCATCTGTATTCATCGTTTTAAGACTTATTATGGTCACCAGAATGTCACTAATGATTCAATTAAACAATTTTTAACATGATTATTGTCCTAGCTGAGTAAATTAACATTAATCATAGGTTCTACTTTCTTACATGATTTCTACTTGATAAAATCTAAATTTAGAATATATTTTCTGTTCATTATTACTATTTAATGAAGCGGTTTTACACAGGCTGTGTTTTCCAGATGTGTCAATAACTATGAACAGGTCTCTACCTGCTTTTTACAAAACAGTTCGGTCATCAGCAGAAGGTAAAAATATAAATTTCTCAAACCCGATGCCAGTAATGCTTGTTTTCATCCAACAAATTTATGTCACTAAGGACTAATTTGTTGAAATAAAAAAAAACAGATGGTGCATCTCTGCAACCAGCTGCGATTTAGCTGTGGTAGAGAAGAGGCAAAGCCCAAATCATATCAGTAAACTAACTGCAGTCATGTGGAAATAACATAGAAGAACCAGAGAAACATGATAAAAATCTACAATTTTTCATGCTACATGACTGAAGAAACAGTTGTTTACTACGGTTAGCTATAATAGAGCTAAACTTTCCAGATGTCATCCAGATCAGTGTGCATTAGCTAAGCATTTTCAAAATGGTTTGTTTATTGAACAGCAGGCCATAATTTTGATGTATAACATTAGAAAAATGTACTGAACCCACAGACCATTGTTGACATAGTTTATATGTCTGACTGCCTTGAAAACAAGATCACACATTTTACTAGCTCCCAAGCTGGATCAAAGTAAAGGAATAGTTCACTGTTTTTTAAAACATCTGATCATGTCTGCTCAGATCTATAATCTACACAATGACCAAACTTGAAGAACAGATATTTCTGCACCAACCTGTGCTGATGTTTTCCCCCTTCTGATTACTGATGCTTTAAAATACGGTTTTGACTGAAACACTTTTCTGCATTTGTGAAATAAAAAATCAAATACATGCAGAGTCATATTTTTCTCAAACATATTCCTAGAGTCCATATCTACATACTTTACAGGTAAAGTTACCAGATTCCCTATGATTCTGCTTTTTAAATTGTACTCTCAAAGGTAATATTAGTAAAACTAGTAGTACTTAAAATATTGTGTTATTTATTAAAATATAAAGCTATAAAAACAAACATAACCCAGTGTGAAAAAGATTCAAGTGTTTATAAGTAGCAACAAGGTTTTTTTCTTCTACTCTTCTTTTTAGCCACATAGGAGGATCTTAAAGGTATTGAATCCACAGCAAATTTACTGAGCTTTGACTAGGTCACTCAAAAATCTTAATTTTAATTAATATAGAGAAATTTTCCTTCAAGATTTTCTGCTCAAGAGCAACATTTATCATTAAATGGGCCCACTAGTGTTTCTCTAGCATTTAGTGTATATGTCTAGACATATTTTTCCTTATCACACTAAAAATATCGCAAGTTCACATTATAACCATCTAATGTTAATTTGTCTTTATGGGTTTGGCTACCTTTTCCAAAATCAGGCATGTTGTCATAAACATATTGACCAAGTAACTTTTGGTAGCTTTTCCTGAATCTATTGATGATCTTTAGGAAGTGTTTCAATACAACCAAGCATATTTCTCTGAGACTCAGACATGCCTATACTCTCATGTATTCCTGCCCCATCTTCAAACACAATTAGAAACCAGAGACCTGGGCATTATTGACTGCAGGATCCCATCTCATTCACACACACACACTGCAGGCAAGAATCACATGAGCAAACACCAGCCATTTTCCAAAAAGTCAGAGGATATTCAGGTCAGTCTTCCTGTGAGCTACATTACCACCTTCTAACACACACATACACACATGAATGCGTTAGTCCTCACACACTTTATTTCTGCTGCCACAACACTCATAAACAAATCATCCCTCTTCAACCACAAGGACACACATTAACACCAAAAAACTGCATACCACATAAACACACATACACACATTTCTGTGCGGCTTACATGAAAAGAGAACATCTGAACACACACTTGACAGCAAAATACATAGTAGCGCAAAAATGCACACACACTTATTGTTTTCTTCTACCTTTCTCTCCTATCAGACACATTCAAGCATACTGAGAGCTCAAACTGACACACAGACACACACTGTGCAC
Organism: Poecilia latipinna; assembly: GCF_001443285.1. NCBI lineage: Eukaryota > Metazoa > Chordata > Actinopteri > Cyprinodontiformes > Poeciliidae > Poecilia > Poecilia latipinna. The sequence goes on along the minus strand of NW_015113116.1, from coordinate 275,175 downwards.
ATACGTGGAGGCTCACACATGTACACTCTCATGTCTCTCTCTGCACCCACAAAATTCACTTGACAGCCATTTTCCAAACATGCATGAAGCTGCAACACACACACAGACACGCAGTGACACCTCAAATATCTCACAACACACACACACGCATGCATTTCTTTGAATTATGTCTGCTTTACGCAGCATGAAGCCCACATCAAAACTAAAAAGGAATAAATAGCGATGGAGAATGACAAAACCCAATAGAGCAGAGGATGAGAAAAAAAAACAGCGAAAATCCTGCCTTTACCTGCCACCCGTGAGTGTGTGAGTGTGTGTGTGTGTTCTGCCTTGCACGGCAATGGAGAAAATACTGGAGAGGCTGAGCGATGAGAGAGAGAGAGAGAGAGAGAGAGGAGGAAAACAGGAGGGGAGGAGGAGGGGGTGAGATGTGTGACAGAGGGGGGGGAGGGGAGATGACTCAGAAGGGAGATGGAGAGAAGAAGATGAGTGTTAATTAAAAAAGGAGAAGATGGACCAAGGGTTTGGATGAAAGGATAAGGACAGGGTGCAGAGGCTCGATGTCCGACAGTGGTGGTAAAAATAGATGATGGGTGGACAGCTTCTTGTCTCCCAGTGTCTCAGTGTCTTTCTCTACTGCTGTAGTGGGGTTCAGTCTCTATGCATGCGGTTATATAATCCATCTTCTCCACCATGCTCAGACATGATGATCCTCTGTATGAATACGTTTCTGCTGCCCTGAGAATGAATTAGAGAAATTTTACTTCCTATTGTGAAGGTGAAGGTCAGAGTAAAGGTTGATTTTTCAGTGTCGCTGCATCAACTCCAAAATCATAAAAAACAACATCTCCTCTCCTTGTGTTGGTGGATGCGCAGCTGCAACCTTTTATTTATAAAACTAACCCATTTTTCATCCAGGTGGTCATAGTGTGAGAGCTCAAAAATATGGGAGAAACAAGATGCAAATATGCAAATTTTTTATCATTGTGATTTTAAGAGTGAATATATATGTCTTCCTCTTCTGGAATAAAATAATAAATACAGTTATTTTCATCACTGTATGGTTTTATTAAGCCATCCAGAAGTCTTACTTTGCGTTTCTCATAATTAGGTGAATGCTTCACAGTAATTTAATGTTTCTTTTGCAAAAAATATAATCCAGAACCCACTTTCAGTACTTTGCGTCTCTAAACTTAAATAACAGGTGGAAGGCTTGAACTACTGCATGCTAGATACAGCTACAATGCATATATTTACAAGTTATAAGTCTATGCAAAAAATAACATGTTTATTCATCTTTTAGTATTTGTTTTCATTCCTTTTTGATTATGAACCCAGAATAATCTCTAAGCTCATCTGAGAACATCCCAGGAAAAATACCTTCTTTCACTTTCATGCAACGCCGGCTTTCAAAGCCAGCCCAATGCGTTAGCAAACATAGCTCCTCCTAAAAATAAACTTCAGGCCAGATGGCAGCCTCCAGAAGTTGTGGACTCTATAAGGAATGTCTCAGTATTTAAATATGACTGAACTGTTTATGGATTTCAAACTTGAAATTGTTTAGAATAATAAAATGTAATATATATGGAAAGAACTGATCCGCATACACAGCTGCATACATATGAAACTCTGCACCAGACTTTTGGGAAGACCTTCATTTTGATGTGACACTGAGCTAAAATGACTGCCAGGCGACAAAACTCTGCATTACAAAAAACTGTTTATTAGTCAATAAATACCTAAACCTAACCCTACCCTATGTCAATAAAAGTCAAATAATGATCCCTAAAGTGCATTTGTGTTTGTTTCTTTGTTAGAAAGACTGCATCTTGGTAATAATTTAGAAATACTTTGCTTCAGACAGTGAAGTCTCAGTTATCGTCACTGTTGGACAAAAACTTTGTTTCTTCATTTAGTCAGTTTTGTTGTCTTGTGAAAATCAACTGTATCACTCTTCACATCTTTCTGTGGTTTCATTAACACATTTAACATGAAAAATATCAAAAAGAGCAGCTGGCTCTCAAATGGTATGAATGCTCATTTCACTTCCACTCACTCTTCACTTTATTAGAAACACTTTACTAATATCTAGGTTGTTGTGTTGTTCTCTGAACTGTTTCATGTAGGATAGATTCAACATGTGGCAGAGATTCCTCAGATTTTGGCTCATATTGACACTAACAGAGCACAACAGCCACAGATTTAGATCTGATCAGATCACTGAGGAGAATCTTCTTTTGTACTGAGATCTAGCAGCTGCCCAAGCTGGGCTAGGGTTAGGTCCTTTGACATTTGACTTCTATAAATACTTTTTGTACATAGGTCACTGAATATATTCTCTTTTTAGGACTATTCTCTAATAAAGTAGAAGAATATTCAGACCAGATCATCTGACAGAAGCAAACATATCATGTTAAAACTCTTTTAAATTGTCCTAACTCCTCATTTTGAACTTCAGTAAAGTATCTCCACCATGTCTAAAAACAATGAGATGTTTTTATTGCAACAAGCAGCTGTACAGGTCTACCCAATGAACTGGCCTGATTATGTTTAATTCCTGTGAGATCATAAGTGGAAATTAAATGTATTTATTGCCATATTTGCAGCTCATGTCACAATTACAACAATTGTTTGGTTATTTTGCAAAAATGTCTTTAAATTTACAGCAGTAACTTTAATTTAAAGTACAGAAATTTAAAATTATTTGTTTGCTACAGCTAATGTGTCCTTGCTGTTCTAAAAACAGACTGGTGAAGTTGTTAATGCTGACTGCAGGGTGATACTGATACACAATGACAGAGCAAAAGGGTGAAACCAGTATGTTCTTGGTGTGTATGGATGGGTTTATCTCCTAACTGTATGCCTTTTTGTTCACCTGTGTATTTTTGTGACAATGCAAGTGTGTAAGTGTGCCAATCGTGGTACGTTCTTATGTGTAGGCATACATGCGTGTGAGTGTGCAAGAGTGTGAGATAATCTGTAATTAAATTCCTGAGTTTAATGGGATTATCTAAGGGAGACAATCAGCACTGTGTCCTTGACATCCATCCCCTGGTTAGCCACAGCCAAGCAGCTGACAGACACACACACAGATATTTGGGGGGAAAGAGAAAGAAACAGAGAGAGGAAATAAGATAAAGTAGGAAGAAGCAACAAAGTAAAAAAAAAAAAAGATCAAATTACTAGAGATCAAAAGAGCACAATGAAAACCTTGTGAAGATATGAGAACAAAGGCCTTCCAGGGTGAGGGTAATAAACAAGTGACTTGCATTGTAATTATCTCATTTTCTGTTGCGTTACACCGAAGGTCGACTGGCCTTCCTCTCAGCAAGGTTCCCCTCCACCTACAGCACAAACTGACAACCAGGTCAACCAACACAAATGAACAAAAGAATTAGGTTACTTTGACAATATTTCACACATCATGGCTATTTTCTAATCTGGAAGATTGTTTTATTCATGGTTATTTGTTGTTTTCCCAATCCTGTTAGTAGTTTTCACATATATCTATATTTCAGGTCATTTTCATGTATAGACAGGCGCCTCCTTTGAATACCTCAGATTCTCGTCTTTTTGTCTTTCAGATTATTTGGTTCTTTTGAAATATTTAGACAAAGACCTTCAGCCAGCATCTAGAGGAGCAGTTCACAGATTCAGCTCCTTTATCGTCCTGACTACAATAAAAAAATAAATATTGTCTAATCGTTCTTTTTTTTAAAAAAAAATTCCCAATTGTTTGGAATGCAATGTGAAATTTTTTTTGTGTGAAAATTATATGTTTTATTTTTGATGCATCCATTCCAGTGGACAATGGAATGTCATGCAATTGAAACTATATTTTGAAGCTGAACATTAAATTCTAAGGGAAAATACCAAACAGTTAATGAAACTTTTAAATCACTGCTTATACTGTTTGCAAACTCAAAAAAGTAAACAGGAGCACTTTGAATGAAACTCTAATCCCTATTTTGTGCATTTATACTGGGGTACTGTGCAGCTGCAGGACTTTTCCATTTTACTTTTTTACTGTCACATAGTTGTTATGATAAGTAATTGTGGCAATTATTATTGTTTTTACACCTAAGAGCAACCAATTATTTCAAAAGCTCAAATAATACCTGAGTTATGACTCCATCGCCCAGAGGAGTTGAAAATGAAGCTTCATGGATGAAGAGCAGAACCAAAGTGCAGAGAGCAAAGAACATTCAAACCAGCTCATCCATTGATCATAACGGGTAAGATAGCCCATATATCCTCTTCCAAATCCCAACATCTCACTGCCTGGCTTTCTAAACACACAGGCAGACAGAGACTTAAAGAGGTGTGGCAAAAGCAAAGGAGGTGGATTCTGAGTGCTTGCCAACAATTGATGGTTTCATGAAGGAAATGCTACTCTAGAATATTATTTCTGCTGCCTGGAAATTGAGCTGTTTCAGTCATGAGATTCATATTGTGACAGTCTGCTGTCAGAGGCCTTTTCAGATTCACGGCAAAACTGACTGCTACTGGATGTCCTTCTTGCCCATAGACATCACCATTCACTATGACTCTGTAGTTATGGTTGATTTGAGTTAAAACATTTAATGTACCTTTGAGATAAATTGACAGTTTTTGAACTGAACTTTAGTTGAATTGATTTTTATTCCATATGGGCTTTGAATGCTTTTAGATTCATGAGAATTGGAGAATGAGACTATAGAGGAAGATATCTGTGTTTCCCTCCTGGTTCCGTTACCCTCTTGTTAAGTCACAATAACTGAAAACATGAAATTAATATTCATCAATTATGCAACTCAACAACATACATAACTCAGAATGTTCACATAAATTAAATTTCAGTTGCCTATCTTCCTGTAAGGCCAGTAATACATGTTATCTTAGAATTTGACACTATTGTGGATCGTATTTTTGAAACACTATAATTGTGAACATTCTTTGTGTTTTAGATATCATTTTATTGCCACTCTGTTATAACTTTATATTGCATTTCTCAAGTAAAAAACTGCAAAAGACAAACCACAGACTTGGAACAAATACAGTTTGACCTTTATCGCCCTCTATTGGTCAAAGAGGAAATATTCGCTCTCTCAATATGTGCTCAGTACTTATTGTTAGTATTAATAATTTTTGTTTGATATATGTATGTGATAAAATGCTGCTTTTCAGGGACTACTTCTTAAAAATAACAAAAACGTAAATTATTTATACGTTTGTAAAAAAAGAAAGAAAGAAAAAAAGGTGTTCTTGTAATCTGTTTTTTTATTATGTTAAATTATTACTTTTTGAATTTTCTTTAAAATATTTACTTTAATAAAATTAAAACTAAAGCATACAGTATAACTGTTGTGAACGTAGTCAGAAAAATTCCACACACAATCCAGTTCATTTGTCCGACTTCCCGAACAGGAGGAAGTGGGATTTCCAGGAAGGAATTGAACGCACCACACCAGTCGGAACACTCCAGCGGTGGTGAACGGACAAGGTAAGAACTGACAGCTTAAAAGCCTGTAGCTTTGTGACTTCAAATGAAGAAGTATAGTCAAGGAAACAACAACGGCTTTTAGTGTAACTTCTTCTACTGTAATAATTGTACCGGCTAGTCGGTTGAAAACTAATTCTGCTAACCCGCAGCTGTCAAAACAATCTACTTCCTTTGGCTAACTTTATGCTAGCAGCGCTGTTAAATCTCTGCTCAGTTAACGAACAAGTAAACCAGCGCTGTTGCTGGTGAGATGAGTCGTCTTTATACTTATATGTTTAGTTTTAGATATTTCCCCCTTCTCGACTTTTATGTTCTTCCCATTTTATTTTTTCTTTTTTCTTTTTTTTATTTTCAACGGACAATATTGATTGTGGGCGTGGGGGTTGGTTTACGTCAGTTTAGCTAACTTTAAAAATCAACACCCTGTTAAATATTAGTTTCGTTTTAAAGCTACCGTCAGCAATCATTAACATCACGCTTTTAGATCTGGTTTTATTTCTAAAAGTAACATGGTGGCTGTTGAGCCGACTCTGATTGTTCATCTATTCTTTCGATGCGGAAGTGACTAAGAAGAAGAAACTCTCAACTAAAAATCTTAATCATTTAAAGGTATAAACACATTTAAGCATGTTTTAAATGTATACTAGAACGATCTGACATTGTGTTTAACTTCTTTCTTACGTTTTGTGTTAGAAATAAGAATTAATTCATTAACTTGTTTAGTTGTTTGTTGTATATAAAATGAAAGTGTTTCGCCGTTTTGTTATACTGAAAACCAGTATTTCAGTCCATCATCTGTAGTTCCTGGCATATTGACAAGCTAAATCAAAATTAAACTATTACTTTACAGTTTGATAAATAAAGGCATGGCCATGTCTTTGCTTGCTTGTTATCACAGATTTCATTGGTAATTAACCACTGTTAAGAGAACTGTAAATTCATTCATTAGACCAGTCAGGCAGTTTCTGGCCAATACAGATGTCTGGGTTTCTTTGCCTTGTTGTTTCCAGTTTGGTTCAGTTTCTTTTTTTTTTCCCTAAGCATTATAAAATATAAGACTGATGAAGGTAGTATTTTTTTATTATCATAAACCAAAAATTAAAACATTACTAGATTATCGTTATAGATCTCTCAAAACATATTTGTCTAACTTTTTATAGTGTTTTTTTTTTGTTTTGTTTTCTTTACTAAGCTCAAAAAAAACACAAAAAATACTCGTATTTGTTATTTTTATGCATTTAATAAATGTTTGACTTGCCTATGACAAATCAGAGCCAACAAAAAGGAAATCTGATTTCTGGCTGATTGGTTGGTGCGTTTTTATAGCATAACAAGCACAATTAGCAAAGGAAGGTATGTTATTTTTCATAAAAATGGGTTATATTAAGTTATATTTTAAAAAGATTTAAATATTGTGTTGGATCTTTACATTTTTTCAAATTACATTTTGTCAGGAGAAATTCACTTGGTTAAACATCTTAAGCTCGGCATGTCATTTTGTTGCGTAAATGTGTGACGATTCTCACATGCCTTGACATGCGGAAGTGTGTTCTACTCTTCCTTCTCAAATAAATATGAAATTTAATACAAATAGAACATTGAGTGCATCTAAAGCTGTAGGATTATTTCTCTGCTATTCAGAGACTTTCTTTGTGATCTGGTGGAACCTGTGATGCTTTAGATTTGTAACTTTTTATATGCTTTTGGAACCCATTTTTAAGATGTTAAACAATTTCAGAATGACTTATTCTGATCCTGAAAAAAAAAAAAAAAAAACTTATCATTTGTTGAATATTTTAAGGCTGATGGCCAAACAGGACCAACTTGATATCCCTGACAACAGTGTGTGCAAGAAGCAGAAGTGAATTGAAGGATCATGCTTGCCAATAATTGTTCAGAATTGTTTTCATGTGAATACAAATTACCTCTGAAGAATGTTTTTCTGACATAACTGGTGTCATCATTCCTGCAGCCAGTTACCGTGTGTCCCTGACTCATCAGGGCTTAGCTGAATGCTGCGTACTGCCAAAATGACCCAAACAAAGAGCCAGTGATGGAGTGGCAGCCCATAGCCCTGTGCCATTGTCCCACCTAATGAACCAGCAGCTTGGGTATGCTAGCTGCTTGGTGTCTGGGTGGTCACAGGTTCTGCCTTCATTGTGTTGTAAACACTGCTGTACAGCGCGGCCACTGTTTCTACTTGTCTCGTAGTCAGTTCCTGCGCCTGGCATTCCTGTCAGGCATACAGATTCTATAGCTCATGATTGTTATCTTATGGAGAAGAAGAAGCAGAAGGGCAGGATTTTTTTCTTCAATTAGTTTAGTTGGGCATGTTCATTATGAAGATTACCCCTTTTATAAGCTGTGCCCATTAGCTCTGAAATGGAAAAAAGTACGTAGATAGACCACACCTGTATTTAAGTCACAGGTGTCCATCTTAAAAATACAATAGACTACCAAGAAAAGTCACTAATCATTACCTTTGTCTTCCTCCTGTGCACTAAAACCACTAAAGTCGTCTTTTTTAGTGTCAGTATTGAACAGTCTCTCACACTTCTTCAGTCTCTCTTTCACTGACTCTCTCAAGTCACTTTTGACTCTAGATCAATTCACTCTTGAGCTTGTGCTGTGCTATTCTTCACACAGCAGCCCTGGTGGTAGTAACAACCTTTTCAGCCCGTCAGTGTTGGCCTTCTAATGAGCCATCATTTGATCCAGGTGTGTTAAACCAGGGAGAGAACTAAAACATGCAGGATGCCGGCCCTTGAGGACCGACTTTGGGCACCACTGATCTAAACCATTCCATTGTATCTCAGGCTGAATGTTTAGGGCCACTGTGCAGGTGGAAGGTGAACCTCCACTCCAGTCGCTATGTCTTTTGGAGCTACTAACAGGTTTTCTTCCTCTATCTGGATATAGCTCTATTTTTAAACTCTGAACAGCTTCCATGAAGCATGCCCACAGCATGATGTAGCCACAACTATGTTTCACAATTGTGATGACATGTTCAGGGTGATGTTACTTTTCTGGCACACAGCATCTTGTATGTAGGTCAAAGTCTTGAATGTTGATCTCCTTTCACCACAGCACCTTCTTCCACATATCTTCTGAGTTGCATGCATGGCTTCTGGATTCTCATGAATTTATTTATTTCTGCAGTTTTTTTAAAGGCCAGATTTGTAGATCTTACCATTCATAGTTGTCCCGTTGACTGGTTTCTCTTTGTAAAAATCTTTGAAATGCTATTTTTCATCCACTTAGTTATGTTACTTTTGTGTTGGCCTGATCTCATTGATGATTCTGATTATGTGACAAAATGTCCTAAAAAATCTGAATACCACTGTAGATCATGTTCTCACATGTAATTTCTCTGCTTTACCTTTTTATTTGTGTAATCACATTAATGTCTCCTCCTCAGATGCAGACTATAAAGTGTGTGGTAGTGGGTGATGGTGCTGTGGGAAAAACCTGCCTGCTCATCTCCTACACAACCAACAAGTTTCCCTCTGAATACGTACCAACCGTGAGTAACCAATAATAAAATACCACTTGTTATACACTGTGAAGTGGTTAAAGCTAATATGAATTGATATTTATAGAGCTGCAGAAGCAGGGTTATTTTTTTACCCTTAACACTGTGCAGCTCTTTCCCGGCACACAGGAAGTGATACTTGTTTACGGTGTCTGGATTGAGAAAACAAAATGAGCTTTTACCAGAACTCCAACCTTTATGAAACTGAAAGATATCACACTACTGCCAAATATGAATATAATGTTACATTTCACTGTAAGTTTATACCAAATGATTGTTTTTTTTTCCTTTTAAACAAAATGTATCAGAAGTTGGCCCAATAAAGCTGAAGACAGATCAGTGAGTTTCAACCCTTTCTGGCCGTGTAGCACCTGATTTAGCCTCCGTTTGTTGGTGGATGTGCAGAGTGCCTCAGTTTTATGGATCAGATTACTGCTGGGAGTGGTTCCAGAATAGTTCATGTTATATTCCGGCACAAGCGAGACTGATCTTGCACACCTGAGTATGTATGCTGACATAAACACAGAGATCTACTTTCACTTTTATTATGAGTTCCATGAACTGATTAGATGTTTGCAAAGTGAGTGAGATCAAAATTAGTTTTGTTATTACACTTTTTCATTTACACTCATAGTTATATTATAAACATAATTGAAAAATCCCAGACTTGGTATAATTTCATTTTAATGTATGCATTTTGGATTTAGGCAACTCATGGTGGCAGTTTGTTGCACCTTAAGAAATCAGCCATGCATATACTGTTTGTAAGTATTGGAGCAGCACCCTGCTGAGTAACAGAACCCCAACATTCTGCAGCTTTATGCAAAATGTGGTTCAGATTCTCTGCTGAGGATGCAAACTCTGCGTTCTGCCTCGTAACAGCAGAACAGCTGATTTTAAGTTGGAAACATTCAGCGTATAGACAGCTTCTTCTCTTGGCACTTCTTAGCCCAGTTTGATGAGACGTTTGCAGAACCAGCAATGCTGACTCAGCTTTTACTTCTGTTAATCCTGTTTTTAGCACTGATTTTTATTCTTATGTAGTTTGTTTCCCATAAAACTGCATCTTTATTTCCATAATAATTTATTTTGTCTACAATTTTCATATAATACTATTCTTATCTCTCCAGTTTGTCAAATTCCATTTGTATTCTGGTCAGTTATGGTTTTATTGTTAAAGTTCTTATCACCTAAACAACATCCTCTTCCTGCCAGTGTTTCTATTATTAGAAACAACCTTATTTTTCCACTTTATGGTCAACTTTTCATCTATATTCCCTTATAGCCGCCAGGATAAATGACAAGAACTTTTGAACAAGCATTTTTTTCTCACAGTTTTATATATTAGCTCTTGCTTTCCAGCTTCAGAAGCAGGCACAGCTGTAGCCTCGTCAACCGATTCATCACAGCAAACGCAGACAAACCTCCGGTTTCCTCTTTGATTCATTGTGTTGTTGCAGCTTCTTGCAGTGTTGTTTCCTGTGAGTCATCTGACAATCACCACAGTAGGAGAGGTGATTTTCAAGGAGAGGGTGACTAAGTCTAACCCTCTCCTCAGAATTTACTGATTTATTGTTTTTTTAAGGGTATCTCGTTTTATCATTTGGCATCATTTCTATATGAGTATCAACAGTGTAGATGGTGTACCTTTTTAAATATTAAGCTTTTTTCACTGTATTGTATTTGATCGGGTTGTTTGCTGGAGCTGCTGTAGTCTTAGCGTAATCCAAAAATGTATACTGAAGTACTCAACAAAGAGCAGCCCAAGAAATTACTCAAGTTGAGTAAAAACATATTTTAGAACACAACAGCCCTTTAATATTTAAAATTTACATCGTCAGACAGACCAAAATAGTTACATGGAAATGTTGGTATTTTAAGGAGCAAAGTGAAAATAACTCATATAATTAACATAATTACCAAATAACAAAATCAGCCAAAAGAAACATTTTTCCAAATCAATTTCTTTCTATGAAACTTTAACGAAAACTGCAAATGTGTGTCTGTTTGGTGAATTTTTGGTTAAAAATGACTTGTTGTTCATTCAGTGAAATTATTCACAGAGGATAAAGTATCCAGAAATTTTACTCCGGTAAGCATAGTAATACTTCATAATAAACTTATTCAAGGAAAAGTAAAATGGAGAGCATAGTAAAAATACTCCTAAACGTAAATATTTTCCAAAACGTTATTCAAGTAAATGCAACTGAGTAAATGTGGCTAGTTACTGCCCAACTCGGTACATAAGTATTCACACTACCTGTGACCTTTTCTACATTTGAGAAAAAAAAACATATCTATCTTTCTTCACTCCATTCTCAGAAAACGCTGAATTAAATCAGGTGCCTGAAGTTATCTAATTAGTAAATGAACTGACCGTGTGTAATAACTAATCTCAGCTTAAACAAAGCTTTTTTGTGAAGGTCTTTGGGGATTGTTGTAGAACAATATTGAATAAACCACATTATTAAGACCAAAACCAGTGAGATCAGTAGTAAGCACCAAGCTTTAACATCTTAGGTTTTACAATCGGTTCCCTGAACATAGGAAAACTAACTGCACATCATGCTGATGACACCATCCCGCTGTGAAATTATTCAATTTGCCAGCAAGAGGTGGTGTAAGAATTCTTTACGTCACATTTTTAGATTTTTATTTTAAAACAAATTTGAAAAACCTTGTATTATTTTATGCTTGTCCACCAGGTAAATTTCTGAGATTACGTTTAGGGAAAATACAGTCTAGGCCTCGGAGTATCCCAACTTTACTTGTGTTTTAATGATGTCAACATGTTTCCCTTGCCTCGCCCCTCCGCTCTGTTTCCGTTTGCCTGTTTTTGTCAATACATGTCGGTGTGATTCACCTCAGGCTGCCTTTCCAATTCAGCTTGTTGAACTGAACTAATGCACATTTTGTGGTTTTTGGAAGTAATAATGGAACTAAATAAAGTAAATTTAGTTCATTATGTAAATAATGTTGGTCTATTTACAGCATATGTAAATAGACCAACATTTAGCTCTGTACTTTTAATAGTATCGGAGCAAGACCTAGAGAAACTCCTGTTATTTATAAATTGTGGAGTACTTGACAACACTGAACAAGAATCAAACATGGAGAACCAATACTTAGATTTTTTTTGTTACCCTTACCTTTGTTAGCTTCAGAAATTACTATTTTACCCTTTTAAACTTGGTACTCTAGAAGGCAGAGACACAAGTTTCTTATTTGTTATTAAATTCCCTGTTTTTAGTGTTTTTTTATTCTACAGCTTAGGCTTGGATATGGCTAATAAAATAACCAGTAAATACTGTTTATTACAATTAATTCACTATTTAACAATGTTTTTACATTGGACCATGTTGGTTTCGACAGCTTCTATTGTTCAAATGACAAAATAGCGTTTTGTTTTTACTTGTGGAGTTTTTGTCTGATATTAAAAATTATTTGATCTGAAAATGAAAACATAAAAAAATGGATCCAAATAGATGATTTTGCTAAATTTTGGTTCAACTATGATTTACGGTGTAAGAAAATGGTATGTGACCTCTATTCAGTCTGGTTTAGCTGGATCTTACCTCAGCATTCTGGGTTTTATTTAAACCAAAATGTCTGCAGGCTACAGCAAACAGCAGCAGGGCTGGCTGTTTGTTGAAGCTGTGCATTCCTGCTTTAGCTCATTTCCACTTTTGAAGAACTGATTTTGCACACGCATGTTGCAACTGCGCTGCATGTCAATGCGCATGGCAGCAGCCTGAGGGCATGGGAGAAGAATGAGTAAGACTCAGCAAGCTTGTTCACCTGAGCAGCAGTTCACCAAAATATCTTTAACTTTTCTTTTCAATTGTTTGCTGCTAGTGAACAGGATATTTGAAGCCACTGTGTTCAGCACAGCCCATTCAAAAAGGCAGCCTCACATGATTTACGGTTGTGTGAGGGTGGAGCTTTGTCAGAGCAGTAACACCACCTGACAAAGGCTATGTTAAATGTAAACAGGAAGTTTGTTTTTGTTGACGTGGAGATGACGCAGTAAACAAGATATTTAAAACACCCACAAAGACACGTCCTCATTTCACCGCCATCCCAGATGCTGTGGTTCAAATAGCTCAGCTGTTGCAGCTCATTGGTCAATGTCTCACACAATTTATGAAATAACTGGCTTCAGAGTCAGAGCATGGCTTTCTGTAGTGTTAAAGTACGATCAAAATGGTTCTTGCATTCAAACAGGTCAAAGAGTATTGTGTTGTATTGTTAAACATCTCCAGGGTTTCCCCTAGAAAACTTGCTAAGCCTGGTGGTCGGGGCGTCGAGACGGTCCACCGGTGGTCCTCTGTGTTTTTGTATTAAAAAACACAGACAGGAAATGTAAAAGTATTACTGTTTAATTATATGATACGGGAAAAGTTCTCCAGTGAAATGCTATTTAAACCCAAAACTAGTCTAAAAACAACAAATGTGCACTTCTGTTTAATCCAAATTAAGTCAGCAGCTCCGTCAGGCCCCCAAGAGCTTTGTGATTGGTCCGTGCGCTGTCGGCTTTAAATGTATAAATTATAACCTATCTATTATAAACCTATCCTTTAGGAATTAATCTGCTCTGCTAGTGAAATGTTCAGAGCAAAAGAGACGCTTGAAGCCCGGCTTTAAAAAAAAAAAAAAACAAGAAAAAAAAAAAAAAAAATATTTATTTATTTTCCTAGAAACGTAAACAAGCAATGCTTAGCCTGGCGGCGGGGCTAGTAAAGCATGGCGGGCCACCAGGCTTATATGGGGGAAACCCTGATCTCAGTACAGCTGCATGGGCGGTAAACTGTTTTACTTTGCATAATTTAATAATCCTGGAAAGCCAAGCCTGAGTTTCTTTTTGTACATTTATTTATTTATCCCTAAGCCAAACTAAATGTACTCATTCCATCCAGTTATATTCAAAGAGTCATTGTGGATGGTGATGCTGTAGGCAGGGAGGATGTCCAGTAGCAGTAAGTCTTGCAACAAATCGGAAGAAACCTCTGGCTGAAGAGATTCAAGACACTGTTGCAAAGGAGAGTAAATGAAAATCCATACCATCTTCAATGAATAAGACATCTTGGCTATGTTGGAAGGCATGAACTATTTTTGCCACCCTTTCTAAAAATCTACAGTTTGTTTACTTTCCATTTATTTGTGCATTGCATAGAAACAGATTTAATTCAGTCAAGTGTCTTTATAAGTAAGCCTTTCTTCAGCCCTCTTCCTGTTATTTCTCACAATTTCACTTCCCTTTTCACAGGCTTCCTCTTGGCTTATTTTTAAGTCCGTTTCATCTTTTGCCTTGTTTCATGTCCAGGTCTTCGATAACTATGCTGTGACAGTGATGATCGGAGGGGAGCCATACACCCTTGGACTGTTTGACACTGCAGGTGATAATAAATCTGCATATATCTATTACCTTTTGTGATTGATAATTCAGGTGTTGTTAGCACCTAAAGTAACTGAAAAATTAAAGGCAGTGTTGGTATTCATACTGTAGTAACCCTTTCTTTTATTGTTGAAGATTTAAAGTAACTTCCTTGTCTCCTTCCTGTCACTACTTAATTGCTTAAGTTTATTTTTTGTAATTATTATTTTAGTTTTAAGTGTCTCTGTCTCCCTCTGCAGGTCAGGAGGACTATGACAGACTGCGACCCCTTAGCTACCCTCAAACCGACGTCTTCCTTGTCTGTTTCTCAGTCGTATCCCCTTCCTCCTTTGAAAACGTCAGAGAGAAGGTTTGGTCACTTTAATTGTATAGCAATGGACATTCTTCCTAACTTTATAAATAAATGATCATTTATTGAACTTATGCAAATATCACTTTTGCAACAATATAGTTGAAATTCTATAGGTTGATGTTCTCCCTTGAATAGTTACTGTTTTTTTATTTATTTATTTATTTTTTAGTTTAGTTTTTTGACAATCTCCAAGTTGTTGCAATCCATATTTCATCCTCCTCCCAAAAGAAATGAGAAGATTTCAGCTTTAAAATACTGGTACATCTGCCAACATGATTGGCTTTGATGTGATTTATCCTCAATATGCAGACGACTATAACTTTCTCCCAAAATTAAATTTGGATTTAGCAGCTCTGTAGCTGAGATCGGCTAGAATGTTAAAACCAACCAGTTGATCTTACCTTGAGATTTGTTTTTTGCCAGTTGAATAAATAAACTCAAATGAAAGGTTGAATTTTTCTTCGTTTGAGGTTTTGTTACTGAAAGAAAAGACAAATATATTTTGAGGCTTTTTGTTTTGGGGCATTTTCTACAAATATAAATAAATGGAGGTCGCGTTTTAAAAAGACAAATAATCTAGCACAAAACCCAGCCTGACTCTAAATTTAGCTCTGACATTTTTCTTTTATTCAGTGTCACTTCTCGGCTCTGCTTTTAAAAACAAGATACTGTACAATAGAACCAGTCATGAAGGCCTTGGGATATAAATATAATCCAAGTTCAGTTCATTGACTTTAATTTTTACTTTTTTTTTAATCACAGTGGGTTCCTGAGATTTCTCACCACTGCCCGCGGACGCCCTTCCTGCTGGTTGGAACTCAGGTGGATTTGAGAGATGACAGCAACACAATGGAGAAGCTGGCCAAGAACAAACAACGACCCATGAGCTCTGAAAGTGGGGAGAAACTGGCACGAGAGCTCAGAGCTGTCAAATATGTGGAGTGCTCAGCTCTGACGCAGGTAAATTGGAGGGAGGCAACTGCTTCTGACTGCAGACTCTCACCTCACCCCCACTGGAAGGCCCCGCAGTCCAAAGCCCTTTCTGATTCAACCGTGTCCAAGTTCTCTTCTGGTTCACAACTATCCAAATACTGATAAACTATTTATAATTTGTCAATTCACCAATTTAGTTTGTGACTAAGGAATTAGGCCATGAAAGTAAAAAACTTACCAACTAGAGAAGGCCTCAGAGAAAATGGAGGGCCTGAGAATGGCACCATATATCTAACTGTTAATGATTATATTATAACATATGCCAAATATTTAAATACATGAATGTGTTTTTAACCACATTCGTAAGAAACTCATATAAAGGCAGAATCTCCAAGCATAAACAAACAAGGTGTTTATTACAACTCTGAGTGTGTTTCTTAACTTTTACACAAGACGGGACTTGTCAGGCTGTAACGGACTTGTCAGGATTGCTGCATGATCACATTTGCATTGCACAATGCCTGAAAGAGCAGGAAGTGTTTATGAAGTCATTAAAACAAATTTTAAAAAACATGTAGTAGTTCCAATAAGTCAGTCAGGTCCATATTAGACAAAACCTATGCAAAAACAACTGCACAGCTGGTGAGCATCGTTCAAGGACTTTTTGAAAATTATTTTTATGTATATAGGTGAGTATACTGAGTAAAATAGAGTGACAGTTGTATAAAATTAAGAAAGTGATTTTAGTTTTTCACTTTAAAATGCAAAGCTGTCAATGATGTAGGAGTGTAATAAGAACTTATGATTTCAAAAAGCAACAATATTTCATATTAAAGTGTCACAAAGTGCTATCTATCTGAGATTATGAAGTGACTTGCTGAGGAAGTTAGCGTAAGCTATTATGAGTCCTATGTGTCAGCTTTAACTTTAACACCTCGTATCTATTTATAAAACTAATTTTGAAGCAAGACAGGTTTTCTACATGTTTGAACCTCCCACTGCTTTTGAGTGTTTTCTTTGTGTGGAGCCATTTTGGATGTTTTGCGGTTAGAGAAGTGGTGACAGACACGATACAAAAGTTTTAACACTGAATCTGCTTTAGAGACACTAAGCTAAAGAGACAATTCACAGTTTTTTTAATGCATATTATCATCTCCAGCTTACAATTTAAAACGGTTACACTGATAAAACCTGAACTGAATAATTCTACACTGAAGTTTTTAAAATCCAGTTTAATTGATCAGATTTTTGTTGGAATATAACCAGCGTAGTTAGACATCTACATGAAAACTTGAATCACTAGTCAAATGTGGAGTGACATTCACTTCACTGATTACAAATAACATCTGTGAAAACAAAAAACAAGAGTATCATTACTTTTCAAAGCACTACTGCTAAAATCTCACCCTTTCCTGAAGAGCCTGATATAACATCTTGTATGGGCGCCCAGCTACTACTACAACTTTTAGATGCATCCTTTCTCCAACGCACCTGGGTGAATTGAATTAAATTAATTTAAACAGAAAACATCCTGCGATGACTGAAAACTGAAAGCTAAAACTGACAGTTTTACTTTGTTTTCTTTATCACTGTTATATTGCAGTGAAACTTATTGTGATGTTGTTTTTTCCTTATTCGTCCTACTACGGCTGAAATGATTAATCGGATTCATTGCAATGAATCAGTTATTGAAATAATTGTCAACTAATTTAGTAATTGATTAATCGTTAACTGGTTTTCACATACTCAAAAAAAGACAATTTTGAGGAAAGAACATAAAGCAGTAATTAAGCCTACACTGTACAAAAATATACATACTGCATTTAAAGTTAAAAAATAAAAACCTTGATATTCCTAAAACTCCTCAAGTGGTTTAGTTTTGGCTTAACCTGGTTCAACTTCTGTAAAGATATAAACGAACAGAAATCTCCTATTAAGCATCTTTTGCTATTTGATTATTAATCAGCTAATCCAAAAAAAAAGTTCTCATTGTTTGATAATCGGTAGATTAATCCATTTCTAATATCATTACATCTTACCCATAATCTGTTAACTAAATCAGGGAGTGGTATGATGAATTTGCACCTTTAAAAAAAAAGGAAAAAAAAGTTTCTCTTTGTGACTGATTTTTTTATTTTTTATTTTTTTATTTTTTTTTTAGAGAGGATTGAAGAATGTGTTTGATGAGGCCATCCTGGCAGCTCTGGAGCCCCCAGACATCAAACCCAAAAAGCGCTGCTTTCTCCTATAGAAACCTTCTGCAAGACGTGGAAGACGAGGAGCAGAAGAAGATGGAGGTGGACGAAGAAGAGATCAATCCTGTACGGGAACAGAGGGAGGGAGCACCAAGGGGAGGGGTGTAGACACATGTTTAAACAGTGCCTTCAGCCGTAGTGACCTAACATGGGTGTGGTGTTAAAACTGACAGGCGCTTTATTTTCCTAGTAGATAAGTCGCTCTAACATGGTAAACATTTATGAACTACACTCCACACTAACAAGTAAACAGGATTTTCTTTTGATAATGGGATGCGATGAACTGCAAGGCACGGATGGAGACAAGTTTACAGCTGAAACAGAAAACCAGTTCCTCATTTGGAGAAATATTTTAGCAATAAGGCACTGACAGTCTGCAGGAAATTAAAGAACTATATTATTAGTGTTTAAACACCTTCCCTTTTATGTGCCAGCTTTACTTCTCTGTACATCAAGTTTTATGTGCGTTCATTTTCTTTTTCCTTTTTGTTTCTTCTGCCATAAATCTTTTTCTAGTGCCAAAAATGCATTTTGAATCCATATATTTATTTGAAATGGCATTCTAAAAGGTTAATAGAAACACAATAAGTGCTTTGCTTATGCCACTGGAATTCAGTTTTTGGAGCAAACTATATAACTTAAAGGCATTTTTAATGTTAAAATCTTTACATCCACAACTATGTCTAAGTGAGTTTAATTATTATTATTATTATTATTATTATTTTTCAAACAAAATGTGTTTGGAAATGTTCAATTTTCAAACACATATTATGTTCCCTAAATCTGGTCTTAAAGTACTGTTCTATGATGCTTAAAAATTTATAACTGAATAATAAATAAATTTACTTTTTACTCATACAAAAAAAGAAACTGAAAACCTGGCCCTCCATCTGAACAAGTTATCTGGAGTAATGTAAGAACATGACGAGCAGGATCTACAGGTTTGTCCACACGGCAACAAAGAAAAGTTGGTATCTGACCAATGTGGAACAAACACATGTTTGAGACTTCAAAGGTTCTGCGACACCTTGAACCGAATCACTGCAATAAAACTCATATTTACTTTTAAGGCTTCAATTTTTAATGATAAGTCAATTACGGTTGTTTTTAGTTTTTATTAATAGTGCAAAGAGTAAAGTGTATGCATTCTTGGAGAAAAAAGCATTTTTTAAAGACATAAAATACGTTTCATTGTTAAATAAAAGTTGTGCCTTTTAGTTTTTCCACTCCAGGAAAGAGTGATTAAAACTTTGCTTGAATACATTTTAGATTCTTGGAGGTTTAAAGTGCTCAACATGTTTGATAGTCTCATTGCCTTAACTCAGTCAAACTCCTAATACTTGGTTGCTTTAATCTAATGGTGAAAATTACCATTACTTTTTATTTTAATTATCTTTAAGCTATGGTGAGCCATAACGTCCAGAAATTTTGCAGCTTTATTTCATCGATCTCAAACGGTTAACACAAAACCACGTAATGTTTTCTATTCTGATTATTTTGTTCTTCTGGAAACATCTCTCTAGTTTTTAGCACCTGAACGCCTTAAAAAGAACTGCTGTGGTTCAAATGTTCCTTTGCTGTTTCTTCTTCCAAAGTTCAACTAAATCACTGCTTCACAGATTCCAGAATGTTGATCTAGATGTTAATATAATTATTAGGAATTACCATTTGAATTATTCATAGATTTTATTTCGTTGCTGTTACGCTGCTTTCTTAGCCCAACTTCTTTGAACAAAATGAAAACTAAAGCTTGTTTTCTTAGCAGAGCTTCACATTTTCACTCAGCAGTTGTGCTTATTCAAAAACTGTTCCTCTGGGGACTAGATCTTTTTCTTTTTTTTTTATTTTGCTTTGAATGGGATAAAAGGTGATGTATATTATTTTATGGAGTTTCAGTGCTCTGTAACACTGACTGTCCTGAGCCCAGAAAACTGTTTTAATCCTTCACATGACTGTATTTTCTAATGAAATGAACACAAAATCCTTTTTTTTTAAACCAATCTGTTGATGTTGACATTTTGATCAGATATTGAATGGACTATTACGAGTATTATATAGATATTTTTGCTTCTTGTTTCTTTGGGGACAGTACTCTTGCAGGGTTTTAGACACTTTAAGTTTTGATTTCTTCTTTGTGCCTTTTAGACATTTTTACAACTACTTGATGAACACACAGAGTGCCAACAATCACGGTATCGCCGGCTTAGTGTGGCAAACAAAAAGGTCTTTAATAAGCTTCCCATGTCAAAAACAAAATATATTTTAAAACAATACTTGGAGATTGAATAATATTTGTCATGCATTAAATTTGAATGTTTGTTGGAATGGGTGTGTGGAAATAATAAAAATAGTACTTGAATGTTTTATCTTGATTGATTCTATTTTATTGCTGCTATCTGTCAGAAGAGCAACACTAATAGTATTGTGTTTTGCAGTCTGGTATAAGCAAAGCATTTCATGGCAGTGTAATTAAATCAAATTATTTATTCACTTGAAAAATAATAATTCTGTTGTAAATGGGGAAAAAAACTATACAAACATTTATATTCAACAATGGCAATATTTTTTTCAGTTTTTCTATGCAATACTAAGTAATACTAATTGGATCTTATTTCATATACCAACGGAAAGTAGTGTAAAATTGCCCGAGTCTCAAATCGTTCTGAGGCTCTAACAGGTTGTCTTCCAGAAATGTCCTTTATTCTCCCTGCTTTTTGCTCTCATCTGAACCGAGTACATTTCTTCACACAGTTGCTTTTTCCCCTACATGTTCTCCCAACATGACTTATTTTGGCTTTCTTAAACATTTTTGCTTTAATTTTGCCACTTTACCATAAAGTCCTGATTTATTTGAGTTTTCTCAGTTTTCTGCAGATTTTCCAGCCTGAACTGCGCATCCCTGCAGCTCCTCCAGAGTTACCTCTTTGGACCTCTGCATCTTTTGCTGCCATTTTAGGTGAACATCCATTTTTTAGAGATTGCAGTTTATTATTTAATTTGATTATTCCAAATATTAGAATAATTACTTATCGTTTTATCATCTCATTGAAGGGGGCAGAACTTGCCATACTTTTCAGATTTATATTTGTAAAAGAAAAACTTTGCTGTTCACAATTTTCGTTCCAGTTCATAATTGTGTATTAACTTGTGTTGATCTATAAAAAAAAATCCAGATTCAGACTAAATATGGGTGAGTTGAGGTGATTAGTGCTTGTCTTTTTCTTTATTGACTATTGAGATCAATGACACTATTAGAATCATATGTTATTTTTTTCTTTCCCATCTTAAAAATGGGCTTTAATGTGATAATGACAATAATAGGGTAAAAGCATATTTTTGCCAAAATGACTTTTCTTGGTTGTTTTCATTTTAAATAGAACAATTAAGATGAACCTAAAACATTTTTGTTTATTGTTAAATTGTTGCATTTACATTTTATGAGAGGTGCAGTGCCCGACAGTGAACAGCAGGAGGAGTTGCTCCCTTGGTTTTCAGTGGTCTTCCCCAGTTGATACAGTATGTAAATGATCAAGACTCATTTTTGATTGGCACTCTAAAATGGATCCTTCAGCCCGACGCAGCATGGAGGCTGCATGTTCCTTTGTCTGTGTGACGACAGCATGAATGAGACGGAGAAAAACAAAAATATGTGTAACTGTTCAGTCTCAACACAATCTGGTTCATCTTGTCCTCCCAGCCTCTGTTCAGCTCCTTACTGTCTCAGCTTTCTCCTCACATCTTCATCTCTCATTTCTTTTGTTTGATGTCGGAGCTCTTTGTGCTCGGGTTCTTTCGGCTGCTTCAGGAATTTCTTTTTGCAACATTTCTCAATCACATGGTTTTTACAGACATGGACTCCTGGGAGTTCCTGTGACTATTTCTCTATGTTCATTAGAAGCTTAAATACACATCTTTCTCTATCCTTTTTATTTGAGCAAGTCACCAAAGTATGAATCCTGACAACTGAGAACTTAAGGTTCATTTCACAGCTTTAGATCCACACACATTCAATCTCCAGTGTTGGCCACGAAACAACCTTTGTGATCAGTTAACTTACCATATCACTGTATGTTTATTTTTAAAGTTTTGTCTTTCAACTGAAATTGATTTTGCTCTACATAATCACATTTGCATTATGAAGCATCTAAATAAGCATATTGATAATTACCTGTTTTTGGATAAGTTTAGTTCACCTGATTATTGGTGCTTGTAAAAGCATGAAGTATTGGACCCAGAACTGCTTCGGTTATTCACACTATGTAAACAACAAGGTAAAGGAAACATTCCTTACGTCCATTTCGACATGAAAGCATCACACAGTTTTTTTTTTTTTTTTTTTTGCTGCTCATCAATAATGTGAATCTCTTGTTCAAAGAGGTTCTATTGGATTGAGATCCGATAACCAGGCTATTGGAGTCCAGTTAGCTTCTTGGCTACCATGAGTTAAACTAGCTGCGGTCTTCTGCTATTCCCTATCATTTGTTTGTAGCCAGGGGTTAGTTTAGCTGGTATGGCCTTTCGATGTTGTCAGACCAGTATGTCCATTCTCTTGTGACCTCTGACATCGTCAACACAGCTGACGTTCACTGAAAATGTTCTCTTCTTTCTGACATTTCTCTGCTAGCCAGAGATAGTTTTGCATGAAGATCCCAGTGGATTAGCAGTTTCTGAAATACTCACACCAGCCCGTTTGCCTCCATTGACCATCTGGCCTTCAGAGTCTAATGGGACTTGATTTCTCATTGTCATGCTTGTTACTTTTCCCAAGAAATAAGAATGTCTGTTGTGTGGTAAAGTAGAGACCACTTCTGCAACCTCAACTTGGCCCTTCTCTGTTGTAAAGACAGTTTTTGATACTTGGGACTTACGCAGTACAGTTATTTGTGTGTATAACTTTGAGTTTAGTCAGTTTTTTCAGCTCCAGGTTGCCTTTAATTATCTCAAACTTAGAAGTTTCTGCTCTTGGTTTTTGCTGACCAGTCATTTTGTGATTTTTTTTTTTCTATTTTCCTTTCAACTCAAACTTCTTTGTGTCTACAAAATTACTTAATTACAAGGGGGCAAGAAAGTTTGAGTTGAACTTAAAAATGTTTCCAGGTCAGTTTCAGTTTAATTTGTCTGTTCTGTAATGAGCCATTGCTAAATCATTGTGTTGCCGTCTGTCCTGAAGCACCTCGCTTGTTGCTGTTTATTGGTTTGGCAGTTGAATATTATTGGATGTCCACCTGACCTCATTGTAAGTGTGTTGCCATAGGCGACCAGCGTGAAGACGGCAAAGAAGAGGGAGGGGGAGAGGGGGAAGAGTTGGTAGGGAGTGTTGCATTATGGGAAAGAAACCTGACCTCTCCCTTTTTTTTCATTTTTTTTTTTTTACTTGGAGGACGCCCACGTGCACAAAATACAGCCATACACACACACACACGCACACACGCAGACACACACTTTGTCTAAACACAGATGCATTAGAGTAGACAAGCAGCAGTGTGTCAAACCTGGTTATTGTGTCTCAGGATCTTGTTTGTACTCAAATGTAAAAAGAAAAGAAGATACCAATATGCAAAAATTTAACTCACACGGGATTCTTCTGTTACAAACACAAACTATACAAAGAATAAAGTATGTTGTGGCTGAACCTTGCGGAAAAACGTGTGGCATAAAAGAAACAAGAAACGTCCATTTCATGGGTCACTGAAAGCAGAATAAAGGAGCAAAATTAGCATGTTCACCACAATTCATCTTAAATAGAAACATGGATAAAAATGTGTTTTAATAACCTTAACTGTATAAGAAGTCACACTGTTTTGCTTTAATTATGCACCTTTTGATTCATTTTCAGAAGTTAGTAATTTTAATTTCACATCAGTCATCAATTATAGTAAATCAGATAGACCTTTAAAAAGTTCAGTTTTCTAAGTAGGATTTTCTTGACATTTGCCAAATGCCTGTTTGCAGAAAGACAGCATTGCATCTAGACCTTGGCACAATGAAAATAGCCATCAGTACTTGTCGAATATGTAGCAATAATGACATTAAAAAACCTGGATGTTTCTCTAGATGTGTCAAAAAGATGAGACACAAGTCACACATCAAAGGAAACTTTCCAACAGCTTCTGGTTGTGACCAGCAGGTAGAGTAGTTGTCTTCCATCTGGAGGGTTGTAGGTTTGATTCCAGCTGCCCCCTGTTCCATCTTGGTGTGCCCCTGTGCAAGGAACTTAACCCCAAATTGTGTACTGATCTGTGCATGAATGTGTAATGTGTTAGTGACTGTGGCAGTAGTGCAACGCGCTTTGAGTGGTCAGAATGACTGGAAAAGCTCTTTATAAATTCAGTCTGTTTACCATTTTATTTTTAGTGCAGCAGCACACCAAAATCAATAACAACAACATGGCTTCAACAAAAGATAACGTTTTCGGGCGGCCCAGCAAACATCTACAATTAAATTTCTTGACTAGGCTTCTGGGTAAGAGACGTCTTCACAATTTGATAGATTTTTACTATTAAATTTTGAAAGGTAGAAAGGGAAATGTGCTAAAGATTATCCACACCAAGCAGAGGATTATTGATGTTTCTTTTTTTTTTTTTCTTTTTTTTGCAGGCAGTGAAAAGGGAAACAATATTAAAACATCTTTCTAGCGCAGTGAGTAAGTTCAAATTATTACCACATTTAGTACTTGGTGTTGTTCTGTGGTTAAAAGATCCTTGTTTAACTAAACAGCCGAGAAGCTCATTCAAAATTCACAGTAATCACAAACAGTTTAATGGTAGATCAATTTGTATCACTAATAATAGGGAATTATATTACTGTGATAAATAAAACCAACAATTATTCATTTCTGTGCCTACCTGAAAGAAGGCTGAATGAGTCAATGGTGTACACTTATTTACGACTTGCTGCTTTCTTTGTTTCGTATCTTCCCCTCCTATCAGATTTGTTTGATTTTTTACTGTTATCCTGCATGACTGAATACAGGATGTAGAAATAAATTATTTCACAATTTATGAAAGGTCAGGGTTTTACTGACAGAGTTTTACTTCAAACTCTGTCATTTTAACAAGATGCTGTTTCCTTTGGAGACTCGCATAGCACTGCTCCTAAAACCTACTTCTCTCATGTTTTTGTATACTCATACTTTATCACTTTTATGTGTAGTTTTCATATATTTTGTCATAGTTTGTTCATGATTATCTGTCTATATATATTTTTTGCATCTTAAATTTCATGTCATTGCGTGAGTTATTTTGTGCAATAGGAGCATGCTTTGACTGAGTTTCATTAAATATCTATAGCCTACTTATAGAGAACTTTTGTGTGTGGGTGTGCACATGGTTGTGTGCTCTCTTGTGTGTCGATTTATTCTGGTTAGTCTGTAATTTTGTTTGACTGTGTGTTGGTGCTCATACAGCATACAGTAAAACACACATAGTGCCTTCATCTCTGACATAACTGGTTACCATGCATACAGTGCAACTGTGACTATTATGGGGTGTTCTTTGTTTTGTCATGACGTGCCCTGGTATGGACTGGGAGGGGGAGGGGAGAAGGGCGTGTGTGCGTGTTTTGTGTGTGTGTGTCTGAGCACAGTGTGTACACAAATTGGGGGTTCATATGTGTGTGAAGGGGAGATATGGGTGTAATGTGTGTGTTTGTGTGCGTGTTGGAAGGGTATTGTGGGGAAAGAGTGCGTGTTTGCATGCGTCTTGAGCTCAGGACCGGGTGGGGGAGGGGCGTGTACGGACGTGCAAGTATATAATGTGTGCACGAGAGAGTGCGAGTTTTTTTAAGGAGGTGAGATAAAATGGTGGCTCGGGTGTGCACGCAAGCGGGCCTTTAAAGGTGGACTGTTTAGTTCCAATGAACCTCTTCACTCCCCACTTCAATCAGTCTGGACTCCCATAACTGAGATCAGTGCAACTTGATTAGCTGATTTTGTCATTTTAACCCTTCTGTTGTTAAGCAGAAGGCATTGCACCAACAAAAGTGGGAAAAACTATCATAGATTTGAACTTCTAACTGAAAGACAGAAGCACTTAGCTATTTCATCAAGGTCCTCTGAACAAGAGAAGTTTGCAGGTTTGTCAGCTGAGAAGCATTATAGTGGATTTTGTGTTTCCTCCCTATTCTGCCTCAGTCTTCCGCTTTATGTCCTGCCACTATGAAACAGGCCTTTTGTTTTTGTTTGTAAAGACAGTTGTGACTCATTCCTTTGTGGTTTCAACATACTGGAGACCTAAATCTAAAGCCTTAAAATATCCCACCCAGTTAAAGGTCTTTCACACAATTTCACTGTCTGTTTAGGCCGACTTAGAAGTGGGGGAAAAAAGTGAAAAAGAAAAACAACCAAACACATAAATATGTATTTTTAGTAAGCCTTGAATATTGGCTTACTAGTTAACCTCATGTAACATTACTGACATATTTGTTGGCTGTGGAAAAGTTGTTTAAAGTTGTAAATTCTTGCATTTTTTTTAACACCACTTTCTGAAGCGTAGTTGCAAGATAAGCTTTGTTACAGTTTTAGTTGTTTCAAACTTTTAAATATTCTTTTGGTTGTAGATATGAGTAAGGTCCAGGGTGTGGCTGTTTCCTTGTAACCATTCCATGTGTGAACATTCAGTCTTTAAGCTGCTCCAGTGCCATGTTATTTCCCATTTTGAAGATGCCAATAGGAAATGATTTTCTGTGTCACATCACATTTATACTTCTGGGATATTTTTTTTGTGATATTAAATTATAGGCTTTTGTAACATTTTCAGTGAAAAATTATGCCTCTGTAATTGGATTATTTTTACTTTTGTTATTTTATTATACTGGAAAAGTCACAGAGTTTGACATGGAAGTAAGATTGAGGTCATTTCTATTATTGCTTTATCAAGCTAAATTATACATAAAATGCTCTTTATGTTTTAGAAAACCTGTTAAACTAAACTAGGAAAAAATATTTGTTGAAATTTAAGTATTACCTGGAGCAATCCCTAATATAAATCGCTGTGAACACTAAAAATGCAAAAAATAGAGGCTGTCATTTCACACGATTGTCAAAAAAGTTTCAAGAATTGTAAATGCTAAGATCTGATTATTTTGACAGTCTAACTATTAAAGATGTACATACAGGAGTTCTGTTTTCAGGCTTTTCTGTTTACAACTGTTTCTTTCTGCCTTAACGGTGAGGAGGCAGAAGAAGCAATAAACATTTTATATGGTGTCTTTAAAGCCAGCTGGTTAAAGGGATTTTTTTTTCTTAAACCATGTATTAGATTATATTGAAATAGCACTTCAGGGCTTCCCAAAGATCAGGATTTCTTGGATTTGAAAAAAGGATTTTACTCTCATTTAATATTTTTTATAATGAAGTTCATATGAGGTACCCTCCCAAAATAAAAGTATTAAATCTCAGGTTGGAATGAATCCCATTATTCAAAGAGAGGTTCAATAGGTCATTTTTATCTACTGTAACTGCAGTACATTATGGTATATGACCACATGAGACTATTGTTACTTTATGAACTATAGCTGGTTTTCAAACAGATTTTTTTAAAGACAATTTAGTTTTTTACAACTGCAGCAGTGGTAGTAAAGTTTGAAGACATTCCTGCAAACATTAATGAAATTGAAAGACAATTGAAAATAACTTTATAAAGTAATGCTAGATAAAAGCAGTCGCTTTACCAGCAAAGCAATGCTCTAATCAGTCCTGAACTGTTTCTCCTTGCTACAGTATCATACCAAAAGAGGCTCAAACCAGCAGAGAGTACCATTTCAATGACATGGAGCACAAGGTTTGCAACAAACCTTACGTATATAGTGTGTTTCTCAGCAGCATTTTGCTTTGGTTAAAGGGCCTAAGGTTTCCCAGCAGCATGGCCCAAAGCATACAACCACCTGGCCATTCATGTGATGAAAAATAATAAAAAAAGACCCATATTTGACTTCTTCAGCAATTTCATCTACAGTAGTTCTTGCGTTAGATTGGATCACATCAGTCAACCCTCACTCCCTGTGTGTTTCTCTGAGTCTCAGAAAGCTATGACCGTGTCACAAGTTCCCCCAGTTCCTTTCTTAGACTACTTCTGACTGATGCCTTTCACTCCAGACCAAGACCTCACAACAGTTAGAGTTTTGGAGATGATCTGACCAAGTTGTCTTGTCATTACCATTTGACCTTTACTAAACTCCTGCAAGTCCTTGCCCTTACCCATTTTCAGTAGTTCAAACACATCAACTCTGAGGAAAAAAAGTTAATTTGCTGCTTAATACATGCAACTTACTCACAGTTGCCATGGTGAGGCATGGCAACTGCTTCACCAGTGGTGGCATTATGACCACTGCAACTCTCAGTGGTCATAATGTTATGCCTGATTGGTGTACATCACAAAGCCAAAAGAGGTTTCCATTTCCTTGCCCAGTAAGCATATAGTAAATAAAGAGTTGCACATTTTTGACACAGGCCACAGTGAAGCACTGATTCTTGTTTAAAGCTTCCAGGTCCCAAAGAAAGGCACCGTAGCAGAATTAAATGACCACAGATTTGTGGTTATGAAGTCCTTTGGCTGGCTGATTTTAAAGCATATGAAGGATGTAATGGGTACCCATCTGAAACCTCTGCAGTTTGCTTACTGGGCAAATAGGTTGGCAGATGATGCAGTCAACAGGGATTACACCTCATCATGCACCACCTTCACTACTCAGAAAAGTAACCCAGGATCCTGTTTGTGAAGTTCAGCTCAGCCTTCAACATAAATCCAAATATCCTTCGCCAGAAGCTCGCCCAGCTCACAGTGCCACCTTCCTCATGTCAGTGGATTACCAGTTCCTTCTCATACGCAAGAATTATTAGCTCCGGTGCCTTTCGGGGTGTGTTCTTTTCCCACTTCTCTCCTCTCTGCACACAAATGACAGCATCTCAGTGGGCCATCTGTGAAGCTTCTGCAGTTTGTGGATGACACCACTCTCACTGGTCTGATCAAGCACAACAACAATTCTGCCTACAGACAGAGAGTGAATTGGCTGGCTCCCTTCACTGTCCTCATTGAGGATGAGGACAATGTCTGGTTTCTAGGAACCAACTTTTCTTGGGACTTGACACATATACAGTGTTGGTAAGAAGGCCCAGAAGACATGCAGCAACTCAACAAGCACTACATGTCACAGGAGCTACTGCCATTACTCGCTTTTGTCTTGTGGTCACAGGATTGTTCCACACTACAACAAACTATTAAGTTTGCAGAGAGGATCATCTGGGATGACCTTCCCTACACCCAGGACTTGTAGAGGCCTGGAAAAGCACCGCAGCAGAGCTAACATCTCTGCTGAACCCACACACCCTGGACACAAACTGTTTAGACTTTCACCTTCAGGTTTTCGCTACAGAGCCCTATTTGCAAAAATCACACGTTGCAGAGACAGTTTCTTTCCCCGGATTGTCTATCTGATGAACAATAAACAACTTATAGCCTGAGTAGACAACTACTCTGCTGAGAAACAAAATAAACATATTTGCACCACCTCAACAGGCCTTTCTTTTATATTTTTCTTGGCTACATACACACATACATGTACATACTGCAAATAAAGGCTAAAAGCCTTTATTCTAGTATTTATACATTTATACTTTGTCTGTACATTGTGAAGTCAAATTGTGCACATAAACTTGGTCAATAAGACTGATTCTGGTGTGTCTTTCCATGACAGGCCTCCATCATTTCTCATACAGCAAACATTTTAACTCATAAAAGCAATGTCTCAAAGTAATCATTCCTGGTTTTATTCACTTATGCCATATTATAGATAGAAAATGACATGCTCTGTATTTTATTTTGGGAAACACATGAGTAATACATGCTCATGTAGACCCTCCATAGTAGCAGGTTTGTTTTTCAGTGTGGCAGCTTTTAACAATGGGAGACCAACTTAATCACTTTTTGTCCTGTTCCCTTTTGGACCAAATCAGTAAGTGATATCTGGTGCATTTTGTTTCTGTGACGGTTTGTTGTATTGTTTGGCTGTGGGAGGGAGCAGTGTGAGAGAAAACCCCGTCCTGACGCCGTGCAAAGAAGACGTCAGAGATTGTAAACCTGGGTATTTTGAGCCTCTGTAAGTGGCTGCTGCTTGGGGAGAGATACTGTACTCTGCACTTGAAGAAGCTATGAGACAGGAAGTGATGATGGTGACGATGGCGGAGGAAGGAGGGGGGCGGGTGGGCCGAGATGGAACGAGGAGGGGAATTAGTGATTATTATGGAGCTACAGGCCAAGCGATGAAGAAAGGAGGAGGAGGAAGTGGTGATGGGGGGGGCAGGCAAAAAGCATATTATGGGATGTCTATGTTGTCGGCTGGGGGAGGGGGCGTTATGGTCTGGCCTAGGCCTGTTTTTGTGTGCGGTGGCTCCCTCCACACCCCTCCACATGTGCGTCAACAACGCAGCCAGACGTGCACAGACTGTGTATGTCGGGAGAAGTAATATCTATCTGCAAATACAACAAGGTAGTGTGGCTGAGAGAGAAAGAAGTACAAAGGCAGATTGGCGGCGAGAATTAATCAAAAAACTTCTCTCGCAAACTATCTCAGCAGCAGAGCGAGTACAATACACCCCCTGTCCTCTGTAATGTAAATGACTGAGGCAGAGATGGAGCAATACATCTTAATATGCAGGGATTGGCCTTGTTTAGAATCCCAGCTTCTGCAGACTTTCCACTTCAAATTAGCTAATTTAACCTTATCTGGCTGTCAAATCGGTTAATTTAACAGCAGGTAGTTTTGTTAGTTGGTAGAGTACCTTACAAAAGTATTCATACCCTTTGAAACAGTTCAGATTTTGTCATATTACAAACACATTATTCAAAGGCATTTTATATGAAATGGCAAAAAATCTCTCAAAGAAAAGGATAATGATTCCTAGCATTCAAAAATGTTCGCAACCTAAAATCTTCTGATTTGTATTTACATTCAGCCCTGCTCTGATACTCCTAAAAATGCACACAGCCAATTGCCTTCAAAAGTCACTTAATTAGTAGATAAAGTAGAACTGTGTGCAATTTACTGTAAGCATAAAGGTTGCGATTCTATGAAAACCTCAGAGAATTTTAGAAAACAAACAGTATCATGAAGACCCAGAAACCTCCTTCAGATCAGGGAGAAAGCTGTGAAGTCAAAGCAGAGGGTGGATTAAAAAAACATTTTTTTAACGTTTTGAATATCTTACAGAGCAATATTCAATTCATCACCTGCAAATGGAAGAGAGTATGGCACAACTCCAAAGCTGAGCTTTTTAGGCTATTTTCAAAATGTGTGTCACAGAAAACTAACATTTGCGAATCACTCTAAACACACGCTCCCGAAACAAAGAAGCAGGTTAGAGTTGATGTCAAAATGGATGGAGCTACAGTAAATACTGGGGAAAGCCACTAGAAAATCTGTAAGAGGTTGGAAAGGACTTAAACATGCAGCCAAGGTGCAATGGAATTGTGAAGAATGCTACAATTACATTACTGTTTTGTCTTTTTGCTATTTTGCCATATATTCTTTTTTTCTATCTTTGCAATTGATGGTTAAATAGTAGTTATCTTATTGAAGTTGTAATGAGGTTGGAATAGGTGAGGTTATGCTTCGACCCATAGAAGTGCCTGTGCTCCTTCTTGAATATAGCATGCGATTTACTCAGGTGAATGTGATTGAAACGAACCTCAACTTAAACCTAACATATAATTTTGTGTTAGAATGTCCTAGTCAAAGTTGTGAAAATTGCTGTTCACAGAACTTCTTTTACCAATCTGAGAAGTAATAAAGAAATGTGCAGGGTTGGTAGCAGCACATCCCAAAACACCCGCAGCTTTAATTCTGTAAACTGTTTACTCAGGAGGACCACATTGTTTTCAAAAGGTTGTTTCAATATGCTTGATGATTATTGATGGTGCAAAGTTGGAGAAACAACTTTGCACCAAAATTTGATTTTTGCAATCAAATTTTAAAATTTGACTTTATGACTCCTAGAAGACTCAGCAAATGTAAGTTTGGAGTGGTTGTGACCAAAGCAATAACCATCACTAAGGCAACTCCAGCAACATCATCTTACAATATAATCATTTTTCTGTCAATCGTCCAACTTACTACACCTACAACCAAGGGATAACTGGAGAAACAGAAAGACAGCAAGATGAAACAGCCACAGGTCATAATTGGCATGTTGGCAGTGCTGAGTCTTTTGGCACATTCAGACAATCCCAATGTACCCATTTTACTATTTGTTTCTGTTTTCTCCGTCTGTCTTTCTCCTAGTGAAGCATGCTATCTGATGCGCCAGACATGTTGGGGCTTATCAAATCTATTTGCACTTTTTTGTGGCTTCAGAGCGTGGGCTGCAGGGGAGGATAGGTGGAGCAGAGACACAGCGAGGGTCAGGCTGGTGGGGCAGTCAAGAAATATAATGGCATGCATTTTGAGTTACATGGTAATCTGACCCTGCCTGTGACTCTCCTCCCTCTGCCACCGCTGCCACCCCTATGCTTATCTCCATGGCAACTAGAAGCACAGGAGCACTATTATGGTCTGTAGTCTCCCTCCCCTCCACCTCTTCCCTTTTTCTCTTTTTGCCTCAGAAACGATATTATTATCATTATGAGATATGCAATTCTGAAAGCAAAGAGGCAGGGGGAGGGGACGGGTATCAAGAGGTATGCGCAAGGTTTCTATGACAACTACCCCTGGTATTCTTCTGATTGGTGATTATGGGATGTTACCCTCCACCCCACCAGCACCCAGCCCCACCCACCCTACCCCCATTTCTTTCCAAATTCAACCATGAACACTTTGTCTATAGTCAAGAAAATGAGACATGTGGGGGAGGAGGTAGGCTGATAAGCAAGGGCTACAAAAAAAACAGTTGGTCAAAGAAAAGAAAATGTGAAAAGTTATTTTGAAATATTTTTCTGTCATTTGTGTTTAGGTGAAAGAAAAGAAGGATGAGGACAAAGGAAGCGACAGACTCCAGATGAAGGTTTGCTGAGTCAGGATGCTGAGGATGAGCAAAAAATAGTGGAAGACCTGCAACAACAACCAGGGCAGATAGCTTGGTGAGGGTTAAAGGTCAATGGATACCTCTAGATAGTAAAACAGGCTCATTGTCATACAAATGTTTTGGGGGGAAACTAGATAGTAACAACTGAGTGGATTGTGACTTCATGATTAATTCTGCTCAAGCATCAACCAGTTTTTTTCTGTAAAATAAACCTGCTTTTCTACTTCAACAGATTAAAGTGTAATATAACAACAAACATGGATTGTCCTGCTTAGGGTTTTGGTCTAAAGTGGTATATCATGATTCGATAGACTTAAAGAAGAGGTCTTTCAGTTTGTGAAGTGAGTCTTTAGCTTAAAAGATGTGGAATCAGCTGCAAATCTTTTTACTTCATGTGCTTCATCCAGTCACTCTTCTGCTTATCCGAGATCAGATTACAGGACTAGGATGGAAACCGGGACATGCCTCTCCCTAGTGGCACTCTACATCTCATTTTGGAGAACCCAAAGTATTCCCAGGCTAGAAGGGAATTATGGTCCCTCCTCCAAATTGTGGGTCAGCTCTAGTGTCTATAGAAAACCTTTAAAGCGATGTCCATATGAGACATCCTTATCAGATGGCTAAACCCTCTGTTGACTCTTTTCAATGTAGAGGAGCAGCCGCAGCAGCAGCTCCAAAGTCTTTACCCTATCGCTAATGGAGAGCCCAGGCACCCAATGAAAGGATGAGATCTCACTCTGTTGGGCATAATCCATATCTCATGACCATACACAAATGTCGGAAAACAAAAGGAACAGTAATTTACAACTTTCAGCTATCAGACCACAGTAATGACCACATTATGGCAGACAAGGCCTCAATCTGTCTTTTCCACCCACTCCATCATACTGTCTAAACGGGGGCCATAAACGGGGCCAACTACTGTCCCATCTACTTCACACTTGGCTGCTAACCGTTGCAGTGTGCACTTAAGATCATGGTTTAAAAAATACCTACAGAACTACATCCAAGCAAAGATCATACCCCAAATGTTCCAAATCAGAAAATTGGCTTGTATTATTAGTAAATACCATAATGTTTCAAGCTGCAAATCAGTGATTTACCAACTTAATCCCTTTCTGGGTGGTCCCTGGTCAGATCTATGAGTGAGAGGTGACTTGCACCCTGGACAGGTCTCAAGTACTTCATGGACTGAACACAGAGACACTTTGTCCTAGACCTGGCATCAAAATGCATGCTGGCTGATTCAGACAAAAGTAGACCTTGCTTAGTCAGACCATTCACACCTGGCATTAAAATCTGTCCTGAATGATTAGATCTCAGTTACCTGCCTTACATGCAAATAAACATATACCCATCTCACATAATGGGCTGTCAGTTGATCTACTACACATGGATGTGTTTTTGTAACACCACAGGTATATTAAATAATTTTAGCATTATCATAGTGGAAGCTTATCTGAGAGACTTGTAGACTTTTGTGGGCGGGAAACCTCTTGATGAGCATAATTATATTGTGAAAAAAATGTTAAGAAAAGGGAGAAAAATGAGTAGCTTTCAAGAACTAAGAATCAGTAAACAAATACACTATACACATTTTAATTTTTTTCATTAAAATGTGTTGGAACCCTGGTTAATGTGCTCAGAGCATTGCATCATTACACAACTAAATATGTGGCACAATGCTTTTCCATACTTTGTTCAAAAAGCTTTAAGAATAGACAGAATAACATCAAACTACAGAGAAAAAGGAAATTCACTTCTACGGAGTTCTTTAATTTATTGATCTGTTTAATCCTAAATTAAATAAAGTGCGATGTCACATATATATATATATATATGACCATGGACAGACACAAGAGTTGGACATCACCAAAACTTTTAAACTTGGTTGAACTGTTAAAGCATAAAGGGGATAGTTCTTAAAATTTCCCTCTATGGAACTGAATAAAGCACTAAATAATCTAACATTTTGCAAAGGCAATATCAAATAGAAGATTTTGAGAGTAATTTTGAACTGTCTATCATCAAAAAAGTCGTAATCTCCATTGATATAGTACCGTTAGCACTATATATCAATGGTCAACTCATCATTTTCAACTGTGTTGCAAAAACTCCAAGAGAAAACATTTCAAACATTGCACATCCTTTCAGTTTTCATAAGACTCCAAGAGCTAGGAGAACTGTTCAGTAGGCTACACTAGTGTCTATAGGGTTCCTGCACATGGCTGCAAACAATGCCCTTCACGTTTGTTCTGTTATCTTTTAGACAATTGAAACACCATCTGCAGAGCAAACTTGTCCCAGAGTCCAACAATAACAGTGCATAACTAATTCTGGTCCTCCCCAGGGCCAAAAGGCAGCTTCCCATTAGCAGTCATATACACAACTAATTCCCCATGTGTCGAGCCATCATCCTGAAGCATCTCTGCCATGCTTAGCACAGGGAATTCTGCATTTTGCCCCTCAGTCTAAATGTATTGCACTCAGTCAACGGTGGGAAAAAAGCTGTCTAGGACCCAGACGTTTTTCCCACCATTGACTGCAATGCATTTCATTGCAGCCTGTGGAGCAAGCCAGCATGTGTATGCGTGCAGACAGCTTAACTCAGCTGTTGACTTGGCCCTTGCACTTCTGGGCTTTCTCCAAAGAGTATTGAGGGATACTTCCAGCTGCAGACATAAAGGTTTTGACTGCAGCTTCACCCGTGACCTCCAACTGATGCCCCAACTGGATGGACGAGGCCGGCTTTTTAATTTCGCACCAACCTACTCACAAAGTTTTTACTGCCAAGTTTCCTGGCATTTGTCTGCAGACTTAGCCATACAGTTGCCGTCATGCTGAGTAAGGTATGCTTGAGCTCATAAGGCCGCATTTTGGGGTTACATTGGGGTCACCCCCACATTTTGTGGCCCCCCAAGTTTTCTAATGGTGGGTACCAGGTTTGCATCGCTTCTGCACCCGGTGTGCAATCTTTAGGAGCCACGCTCATACCCATAAGTCTGCGCATACATGCAAACATGCACTCTCAAGTTGAGCAGTCATGTGGCACACACAGTTGCCATGTGAGCGCATTTTCCTTTCCCCCCCCTCCTTTCTCCTATCTCTCTCTTTTTGGAGTTATGCTTATTGTGGGATGTCAGTGACTGCGCTCATTACTATTATGGGATGCCACACAGGAGAGGGCGGGGGTGAGCGTTTCCATAGTGATCGTGGTTGCTAAGAGGGGTGGAGGTGTGTGTGTGGGGGGGTGATGTGCATAGAGGAATGGGGAAGAGACTGTAGAAGAGGGAGGGGGTGAGTTGACTATTATGGTCTGTACGTTGCAAGGTAACTATGCAGAGTGGGGGAGGGGTGAGTGAAATGTGCGCGTATATGTATGAGTGTGCATGTGTGTGCGGGGAATATTATGGGATGCCTGCCCCCTGATCTCTTTGTGTGTGTGCGCGCGAGGAAGAGAAAGAGGAGACGGCGTCGTGCGCACACGCTGCCACCAAAAATACGGAAATATATTTAAATTATATATACACCGCTACCATCTGGAATAAAAAAAAGCATCCAAGTGGTCAATCAGTTGCAAACTGAGCGTGGAGTTACTGTTTTTTGGAAGCTTGAAGTTGTGAGTATGTCAGTTTCTGAGTCTGTGAATTGACTTGATTGAGGGTGAAGTAGGCTCGGGTTGTCACACAAGGGGATTTTCAGGGTATATATCAGTATGTGAAGCGGATCGGTTCTGTTTCGAGTTTTAAATCTGACCAACCGGTTTAGCTCCGGCTAGCACGCATGCTAATGGGACGGATAGTAACCATAGTAAGCTGAACGCAGAGATGGAGTGAAGGGAGGAGATATAAATATGTGAACTTCGCAGGCGGATAAAGTTGGGTTTATTGTCCCATGTGCTGAGTGTTGATGTCCTTCTATGTTTTACCGGGTGCTTGTTAGTCCTGATATTTAACTTCCGCTTTCTTTTATGCTCTTATTTTCTGCCCTGTTAAACCTGGCCCGGCTACGATTTGGACAGACTTCACACTGGGTCCGAACTCTGGATTATCCACCAACAATAACTTTCATTTAGTTAGCTAAACTATTGGCTAACTCAACAGAAGAAAGTTTCCTGCTGTCCGCTATGTCTGGAAGTGAAGATGACAGAGACGATTATGGAGCCGCCGACGACCGCCTAATGCAAGGTAAGATGAGGCTCATTTGTTAGCCGCTAATGTT
This sequence comes from Poecilia latipinna, assembly GCF_001443285.1. Lineage (NCBI taxonomy): Eukaryota > Metazoa > Chordata > Actinopteri > Cyprinodontiformes > Poeciliidae > Poecilia > Poecilia latipinna. The sequence goes on along the minus strand of NW_015113116.1, from coordinate 237,992 downwards.
CACGCTGCTTGTGTGTTTTTGACGTTCGCATCAATCATGCTGCGTTAGCTTAGTGCTAGCTCGTTCATGCTGCTAACTACTGCGTAGCTTCCATTAGCAAACAGGGAGACAAACATGTTTTAAAGAACTCAAATTGTTTTACCCCAACCATAGTCGGAGGTTGTAAAGCTGATGGATGCACTGTTGTGCTGTCACGCTGAAAAACCGGCATGTTCCCGGGGCCTAACATTAGCCAGCTACCGGTATTTTTTACGTGTCGATGACAAGATGGAGGCAGCCAGTTAGCTTGGAAGCTGGTGGATGACGTTCGGTAGCGCTCCCCTCCTCGTAGCCGGCGCCTTCAGTTTGACTGTGGAAGGAAAAGTACGAATAATAACAGACATAAATCCACTTTTTCCATATATTTAGCACAAATTACTCGATCTATCTTATACTTTGCTTGTGCCGTGCGTTGTTTACGGCTGGATTTCAGCAAGCAGCCGCAGCATACACAGCGGAACCTTAGAGAACAAATAGTCTCTTCGATCAGCTTCAACTGGTGAAGTCATCAACACGATTGTTCTCCATTCAGCGGATAACACGTTTTATTATGAAATCATATGATAGTGGATTATGAAACTAAAGCTAATGCGGAAATAAATCATTTGTGTTTATATTCTTGCTTGTAAGAAAGAGTCTGTAGTAGTAGTAGAGAAATTCAAGGCATCTGATTGGCCTCTGGCCGGTAGGGATGGACCGATTAGACTTTTACCTACCTATACCGATTTCCATTTTTCCTTGGAGTCTGACTTGTAGATTTTAGTTTTGATCAATTTTGCTTTTGTAAATACTATGATGTATAAGAAGGATGGGTGTGTACTAGGACAACTAGTTTTATCCACATACAGGCATTAAAACTAATGTTTCTAATAAAATGCCGTCAAACTGATCCCAACATAGTTAAAGTTTATAGTTTTGATGCAGTTGTGATAATAACAATGAAAATTTGCTTGTTCCATCCTGAGTTCACACCATGGTAAAATCTTAATTATTTGTATCTTTAACATCTTTAATTATTTGTATAGTATTTTTAGAAATATTTTTTGAAGTATTTTAGAAATATCCTGTCTCCAGTTATGTAGGTCCTGATCCCAGTCTGGACTAGTTCATTTTCTTATTTTTTGCAAATTTAGGTTATCAACCTTCCCCTGGTAGATATTATTCACAGAAATAATAAGTCAACGGTTCTCTATGATATAAGTTAATATTTTTAAATTGTTGTCAAAGCAGGTTGGAGTTCTTGTAGCACACTTCTTCTAAATCTGTGTTGCCTCTTGTGTTCTTCCCATGCATTGTTTGTCTAGGCAGTGAGGCGTCCTTCCACCAACTAAAATCATGTATGGTTAATCTGTGATTGTAAATTGCGCTGAGGTGTAAATTTTTGCACCCCTACGATCCTCTATAGGATTAAGTAAATATAGAAAACGGGTTGGTGAGTTAATATGTAACTTTTGTAATCAGTTTTGGGGTCAATTGTTTAGGTTTCTGAATGTTGGGTAATACTTAAACATCTAAAGTGCTTGAATTTTCCCAAAATAGTAGACATTCAAAAAGCATTTTTAAAATGTATGTATCGTTTAAACTTTATGCATCAGTCTATTTGCTGCCAGATGTTGAGCAAATGTCCGGAGTCATAAATCAGGCCTCTAATTCCATTGATCCAATCAAAAAAAGGAAAACATCTTGTTAAACGTTTTTAACAGTAGCTTCTCGTTTATTTTAAAATTACTGCTTTTTTCCACTCTAAGGACATTGAAAAGAGGACATTGACTTAGAATGCTAGTTTATCTTCTGATTTACCTGCTGTAAATTCATCTGTTTATACTACAGTAATCTGCTTTCATGGTTAAATAGATGAACGACTGGACTTTCCTGGGTGGAAACTTTCTCCAAAGCGGCTAATTACAGCCATTAGAAGATTAGATATTTTACCCGATAAGGCTCATTCAAATGCAGTTAATTGCTCACGTGTAGCAGTTCACCTTACACCTGCTTGTATTTTCTCTCCACAAGATAAAAACTGCCATTTACCACCATATTGGTTGTTTCAGTAAGCAGTTGCAGCTAACCTGTGCACAGTTTTCATCAGATGGTTCACAGATATGCATTCTGTCTTCAGAGCCCACTGTTGAATAACGATCACGCAGCCTGAATGTGCTGACACGCTGTTTGTGGGCGTGCATCCTAACCGTGGCGTGTGTCCACTGGCCTGATTTGCAGATGATGAGGAAGAGGAGATCTCGGAGAATGAGTCTCCGAAGGTGAAGAAGAAGAAGAAAAAGGCCAAGAAGAGCCGGGAGAGCAAGGGCAGCAAGAGGCGGTCGCGCAGAGAGGTAAGCAGCCACAGTTACATTTTACTGTGAGGTTGTTGACTCCACATATTTTCCTGGGTTTTCTGAGTCCTGTCTGTTTCCTTCTTGTCCCAGGAGTTGACGATCAGCTCCCCAGAGCCCATGGACATGGGTGGAGTGGAAGACGTAGAGGATACGGGCTCGGCCCAGCGCTCCGAGAGCGAGGGCAGCGACTACACTCCAGGACGCAAGAAGAAGAAGAAAGCCAGCGGTGGCAAAGAGAAGAAGAGGAACAGTGTTCCCGAAAGGAGTTCCAAAAGGAAAGAACCAGAGCCAGAGGAGGATGACGACGATGACGATGATGACTCGGTAAGGAACAACTTTGGTATTTCAAGTGAATTTAAAAACAAATGCATGTTTCAAGAACGACCAGGAAGTACAGTGCTGAGAAAAAGTGTAACACTTAAATGTTTCAACTCGTTAAAGGAATTTTAATATCACATAAAACATAGTCTGAGTTATTATACATTTAATTGTTCAAATGATGATTTCATGCCTTAAGCAAAAACTATTCATACCAACCTGGTCAAGTATATTTTGTGATAACTGGCAGTCAGCCCTGCACATGCTGTGCTACAAAGCATTATTGACCTACTTTACCCCCTAAGAAGTGTTTAGATTTAGCTTCATTGATGAATATTTTAGCATAAAAAGTCTGTTTTAGTCATTTCCCAGCATCTTAATCAGACTCGCTGGCTTGCTAAGCATCATTGTCCTTCAGTGTAACCTCAATATGTTTGTTTTGAGGGTAGAAAACTCTGCTTTTCTGGTAGAGTAGAGAAATTATTTCCGTCCTGAAGTACCCTGCTACTTCAGAATCATCACACTATCATCGCCATGTTTAACTGCTGGAAAGCTGTCAGTTTCTGAAATGCTCTTAGTTTTACACCAGATACCACTGGACTCTTCAGTTGTCTCAGGGACATTTTCCCAAAAGTCTCAGGAATCATTAAGATTCTTTATGGTGAGTGTAAAATGGGTTTCTGGGATCTTTTTGACCAGCAGTGACTCTTCCATGAAGTTGCAATGTCTGCACAGACTTTTCTTTTTGTAGAATCATGACCACTGACCTTGACTGAGGAAAATGTGGTATGCAGTGCTTCTGATGTTTTTTTTTTTTTTTTTTTTTTTTTTTTTTTTTTGATTCACTCTTGGGCTGATGTTGTAGGCTGCCCACTCCTGGGACGGTTCACTGCTGTTCCTTACTTTTTTTATTTTAATATTTGGAGAATATAGTTTGCTGTTGTCTCAAAGCCTTGGAAATATCTTTGTAACTGATTCTAGTTTAATCTCAGTCATCATTGCAAATCCAAAAGAGTGCTATATTTCAAGTCTTAGGTATTCACACTCTTCATATCAAGAATATATTAAGTTAATTATGTTGATTCCTGCCCTTGATGCCCAAATCTAATTAATAATTGTAATGCCTGTTATACTAAAGCCTAGAGGGAGTGGTAGGGACCCTGTAATGTCCTATGAATGTCAGATGAAATTCTCTTTATGAGATTTCTTGATTCTACCAGTCAGGCAGTGATCAGCGTTGGGTGTGGCTTGTGAAGGAAAAAGTGTGAATATTGAATAATGAAGGTTAATTCATGATTTAGAGAGGGAGGAGTTATGTTGTCATGCAAAACATGGTCGGTTCTGTTTTTGTGCTGATTAGTAAATGAAAACTGTTTTGTATTTACTCAGATCATCTGCAGCTGATATTAAATGGATTTTTTGATGATGTGAAATGTCTAAGTGTGACAAAAAGCAACCAAGGAAGAAATCTGGAAGAGGGGAAACACTTTCTCATGGCACAGTGTTTCTGATCCCTTCTTAAGCTTGTTTGCGTCATAATCAGTTGTTCTTTATTCACTCCTGGGCAAAGGAAAATTGACCACATGGTGATAAATTACAGACATTTTCTTTTAACAAGTTTCCGTCAAAGCTGTGCAAAAACGCGCCATGATCATTTAAAACATGCCCCAGCGACTGGCGCTCTTCTTTCACAGTATGCACTGATGTAGCTTTGTAGAGATGAACCTCATCATTTATCTAGGTCTGTGGTAGATTGTTTTTTTTTTTTTTTTTTTTAAATTGATGCATTTTCTTTTTAAGAACTAGAAATGTCAAGGATCTGCGTTTCTAAGAGGCGGTCTTCTGTTGGTGAATAGCTGTTGTACCTGCCCTCTGCGGGTTCCATGATGAGCACCTTCTGCCTGCGTACCTGTAATGGAGTCCTGCGGTGTGACAAACACATGTGAAATGAGCGACGCTTGAACAAAGAACAGTCTGGTGGATTTAGAACCTGGCGGCCAATAGGGGGCCTTCTTGTTAATGACAGTTATGCAAAAGGAGGAGGTGGGAATGGTGGGTAGGGGGGTGTAAGTGTGTGTATGTGTACGTCTAGTATTGCTCTGTGAGATATACATATGATATAATGTGCCGTTACCATGGCAACCCTAGCTTTAGCACTTCCATACATTCTTGACTGTTTTTTTTTTCTTTTTTTTTTCTTTTTTTTTGGTTAGATAAACACATTTTGATTGCTTAGCAGAGCCGCCCTCGTTCCACGCCGCAGCCCCGCCGTACAAGACGGAGGGCTGCACAGGCAGCCTTGATCAAAGGCAGCTGGGGGTGGAACGTGCAGTGCATTATCTTAATCTTTATCTGCTACTTGTGCTGCCCTGGATGAACCTCTTTGTTCTTCAGCCATTAAACTTCAGGGAGCAAAAAAAAGAAAAAAAAAGTCTATTTATCAACATTAGAAAGAACCATTTAGATTGCATTCAAGGCGATTTGGGATATTCGTGAAGGATGAGATGTGGTGGAAAGTTTAGTGGAGAAAAGAACTTAATAATGTATTTTCTTTTTGTTTTCTGTTCTTTTTTTTAACAGCAATTCATTTGCAGGCATTAATTTTAACTTGTCTTTAAGATATAACAGTTTTCTACTTATCTGTACAATAACTGATACAGAACTGTTGGATATTACTTATTTTGTTTGTGTTGTAGTTCAACTTCCTGTTACTTCCTCATGTTATGAATTCTAGTTTGAACTGAAGAAACAAAGATTTGGACTAGAAATGCACTGATCAAACTTTTCTTTTCTTCCATCTGATCTTCTGATTTGGATTTTATTTTCAGAGCCCATTATCCCAGTTAGATTGAAAATGGTGGGAGCTCATGGTTTTTAAACATTTAATGAATGAGGGGGGTGCGGGAATCAATATTTGACCTGCGGGATCACTGATCAGAAACCATCAAGGGAAAATTGGCCAATGATGATCTCTGGCCGATTGATTGGTGCATCTATTTCTGCACCTCAAATGCACACACATGCACTTTTTAAACGACAGACGGTGAAAAACAGACTGTTCCAGATAACCACCAAATCAATAGAGTTTCTAAAATGGTGCACATATCACTAAGCAATTTAGTGCAATTGCGCTGAAAAACATGCTGGTCTGTGTCAATTATTAAAGCGTTTGCTTGCTTGCTGGATGCTAATTTTAGAGGCTCTTCACTTCACCACTTGTAACTCTCTTACATGCAAATTGGCTCTGGTGGAGCAGATTTGGTCGTTGCAAAAAGGCCCTATTATTTTACATGCAACACAAGCCATATGAAGCATAATATTTTTATACCACTTGCTGTAAAACAAGGTCTCAAACCTTGTTTGAGACTCCCGCTGATAGAAAACAGGAAGAGACTCCTGCTGATAGAAAACGAAGATGTAAAAGCTGGATTTTGTGCTGATCAAATACATTGGTTTTTAAAGTTCGCATCAGATGAGTCGTCTTCTAAGTAAAGCAAAACGGTTTGTAGTTTTATAACTTTTCATGTTGAATATTAGTAAAAATATAACTGCATTACAACTTTTAGTCAAAATAAACACAATTTTGTTGAATTCAACGTTTTACAAGTACATTAGACTTAAATGGTTTTTTTTTTTAATTTTTATTATTGTTTATTATTTACTGCAGGAGCCAAAGTCATCATCTCAGCTCCTGGATGACTGGGGCATGGAGGACATTGACCATGTGTTCACCGAGGAGGATTACAGATCCCTGACCAACTACAAGGCCTTTAGCCAGTTTGTCAGGTCTGTTCTGGCCTTAGTTTACCCATAATACTGAACCAGTTGCTCTGGAAGCCCTCACATGTGCATGTATTATTTGGAAATGTTTTTCACAGAAACATCCCATGTTTCTTCTGTGACTGTTCTTTTTTCCGCACTTTTGGTTCTAACACTCTGTTTTCCTCCTCTACAGGCCGCTCATTGCAGCCAAGAATCCCAAGATCGCCGTGTCCAAGATGATGATGGTTTTGGGGGCAAAGTGGCGAGAGTTCAGCACAAACAACCCTCTGAGAGGAGCAGCAGCTGCGAATGCTGCGCTGGCTACCGCTAACATACCAGCTGCTGTAGAGACCATGGTGGCAGAGGTCACACCTGCAGCCGAGCCCCCGGCGGCCCCGGCCGAGCCTCTGCAGACGCCGGCGCCGCCTCTCCGCAAAGCCAAAACCAAGGAGGGCAAAGGTACCACTGCCGGGACTGCAGCGAGGGAAACCGCTGTCTCATTACTCTGGGTAACTGATTTATCCGTTTGTTGGGTCTGCAGGTCCCAACGCCCGCAAGAAATCCAAACCAGCACCAAAGCCACAAGAGAAGAAGAATAACAATGCCAAGACGAAGAAGGTCGCTCCTTTGAAAATCAAGCTGGGAGGCTTCAACAGCAAAAGGAAGCGCTCCTCGGTACGAACACGCTCCACGTCTTTACTGACGCTCTGCTCGTGCGGTGCTTGTATGGACAGTCTCCTAACGAAGCTGAACTTTTAACGTTTGCTTCCGGTGTGCGCAGAGCGAGGAGGACGAGCCCGACGTCGACAGCGACTTTGAGAATGGCAGCATCAACAGCGTCTCCATCTCGGAGGGTTCGAACAGCCGCAGCAGCCGCAGCAAGAAGAAGCTCTCCAAGAACAAACCCAAGAGGAAGAAGGGTATTCCTTAGATTTCTTTCTCCCTCTTTATCAATCATTTCTGTATATTAGGACTGGGCGATATGGTTTCAAAAATAAATAAAATCTCCAATTTTTTTTTCATAGCATCCAATTTTTTTATTTTATTTTTTTTAAATTAAAAATGACAAAATATTTTCAAAAAGTCGCTTTTTTTTCAATAATTAATTTTATAAGTTGTACAACGGAGTATTAAAGCGGCATTACAAGAATCTGTTTAATTACAAGGTCACAGACATAATATTATCAGAATAAAGATGCAATTGTACCAGAACAGCTAAATAGGAGGAAAATAAGACGTCTTAATGAGAAAAAAGCTTTAATAATTTCTTGTTGTTTTACTTATTGAAATTCTCATAAAATTACTACTTCGATCGCCTAATGTTAGACTTTATTCTCGTATTATTTTGACTGTTTTGTAATATCATATGATACTCGTATTACTGTGACTTTAATCTTGTAACATAAGTTCTTTATTCTCATAAAAACCTTTATATTTCATCGTAGAGTTGACCTGACTTCAAAGTCCAAATAAATAGTAGGTGTTAAAAAAAAAAAAAAAAAAAAAAATGTGTCAAACAAGATGGCCGCCCTGGGCATGCTGACATCACTCAGGATTATGGAAACCCCATTAGATGAAATGTATGTTTTTCCCGCATTGATGGGGGGAAAAAACTGATTTTCAAAAAAATTAAATAATCAAAAATTAAAATCGATTTATTGCCCAGCTCTACTGTATATTTGTTCTAAAACTCTGGATTATTAACTGGATCTGATCCAGCTGGTTAATGGCCCCTTTGCAGAGGGAGATAATAAGTGGTTCAGGGAAAGCTTTGAGAACGAGAGCGGAGCTGAGAAAAACGAGCTGTGCAGATGAACACATTAGTCATCGTGGCTGAGTCAGTGGAGTACGGGTATATTTAGAAGTACAACATCTTCTGGGTTGTCGCCCGCCGAGGCCTCTTCTGTCGCTGCTGTCACAAGATCGAAGCGGCAATCGAAAGACGTCACGGGTGGATTCACATCGAGGTCAGACTCTGAACTGTGCCATAAAGGCTTCAGGGTGGAAAACCTTCTCACTTCAGCTGAGATTTTGATTCCAGAGATCTAGATGCCCCAATTTTCAACAAAGTGTTTATAATTAAAGCCATTTGTGTCTGGAGTATGCCTGAAAGAAGTTCTCAATTAAGATTCTGGTTAAGGAATTACATGGAAATAGATTTTTGTGTTTTGCTGATGAAAACCTTCCTTGTCAGTCGTTGAGTATAGAGGAAGTCTGAACTCAGGTGGAAGAAGTGACTCATTTCTGTGGTTTTCTTTTGACAACAATGATTAGAAGTAGAGCCTTGAAACCAGGACCTCAGTCTGTTATAGTGGGATTTTGTGACCAATTAACACAAATTTCTGCATTATTGTGATGTGGAAGGAATAGCATGGACAGTTTTCAAATGTATCTTGCAACAACAAGAAAAAATCTGGAAAGTGTGGCATGCTTTTGTATTGAGACCTCATGATTCAATGGTTTGTTGAACCATATTTTTTATCTCTGGAAGTTGGTGGAGATAAACACTTCTATTCCACTGTTCTTTGGTGAATTGCTTGTGCTTGGTCAGATTAGATGAAATGTATGTAAACATCAAACTTCAAGTCTTGTACATGGGTATTGACTGGGACCTTTCTAACACATTAATTAGCTTTATCTAAAAGACTTTATGAATCGCATTGTCCAGCTGAGACTGCCACTCTGCTCCAGTCCCAAATCTTCTGGAGGATTTTTTTTCCAGGGTTACTCTGCATCTCCATCCATCAGCATAATGCTGCCAACGCTACGGCTCACAATTGGCATTTTGCACCAGAAAGTAACATTTTGCTCCCATTTGGCGAAATAATATGCTTATTTGTTGCTCTGGTTTTATTTAGGGGTATCAGAGTAAAGGAGTCTGCACACATAGACCACTAGAGTTGGTCTATAATATAAATTGATGTTTGTGGTTGTGATGTGACAAAATGCAAACACATGAAGTATGAATTATTATTCCTGCCATCAGAAACGGAAGATGGCGATGGATACGAGACGGACCATCAGGACTACTGCGAGGTTTGCCAGCAGGGAGGGGAGATCATCCTGTGTGACACCTGCCCCAGAGCGTACCACATGGTGTGTCTGGACCCCGACATGGAGAAGGCCCCGGAGGGCACCTGGAGCTGCCCGCACTGCGTAAGCTCATCTGCTGCTAAAACAATTTAATGCATTTGCACAGAACTGATTCAGATTTTAATTCTTTTTTGTCCTGAACGACAGGAGAAGGAGGGCATCCAGTGGGAAGCAAGAGAGGACGCCTCAGAGGGAGAGGAGGACAATGGCGAGACGGGTGAGATGGAGGAGGACGACCATCACATGGAGTTCTGCCGGGTTTGCAAAGACGGAGGCGAGCTCCTCTGCTGCGACTCGTGTCCGTCGTCGTACCACATCCACTGCCTGAACCCTCCGCTGCCCGAGATTCCCAATGGGGAGTGGATCTGCCCCCGGTGCACAGTGCGTGGGACGTTGTTCTTACAATTAATTGATGATATAATTGGCACATTGTGCAGATTTTTTCATTTAAGCACTTAAGCTGTTTTTATACAGTATGAGAAATGAATTAAAAATGAAAATAAACAATTCAATCCTTTTTTTTTTAAGTGAGAAAAAAATATATATTTTTTTGCCTAAAATACAACAACGTAGCATTCCTTTAGGAAATGCAAAGGATGCATCTGCAGCTAACAAAATACTCAGCCCTCTCTGCTCAATTTCACATCTGTTCGTTTTTTGGATTAACCTATTAATAACTGGACAGCAAAACGATCTTACTACTGGATTCTTGATGAATTCTTGGTTGAACAAATTTTACAAAAAGGCTTTTTTTTATTTTAAATGCAAGATGTATTTACATATTTTGTACCATTTTGGCATAATAATTGCTAAAAGCATTGCTTTCAGCTTGTGGCCTTTCTTTGAGTCTGTACACTCCAGTTAACAGTTAATTGATTACTAAATTAATTGACAATTATTTAAATAACTGATTAATCGTTTCAGCCCTGGATTCATGTAGGGGTCAGTATGTTGGCCTTTTGGACATTGCTAAAATCACGATAACTTTCACATTTTTTGTCATTCTCAGTGTCCACCCTTGAAGGGGAAGGTTCAGAAGATCCTAACATGGCGGTGGGGAGACCCGCCTCCTCCTACGCCTGTGCCACGCCCTCCAGATCTCCCCGCCGAAGCCCCAGACCCCGCCCCTCTGGCCGGGCGGTCCGAGCGGGAGTTCTTCGCCAAATGGTCCAACATGTCTTACTGGCATTGCTCTTGGGTCACGGAGCTCCAGGTGCGTACAAGATGAGGACACACTTTTTCACCTCTGAACGTCTTTGGTGACTGTTTATGTTCCACATCAGCTGGAGATGCACTGCCAGGTGATGTTCAGGAACTACCAGAGGAAAAACGACATGGATGAGCCGCCGCCCATCGACTTCGGCGAAGGAGAGGAGGACAAGTGCCTGAAGAGGAAGCACAAGGATCCCATGTACACTCACCTGGAGGAGAAATACCTTCGCTACGGGATCAAGTTTGAGTGGCTGATGATCCACCGCATCCTGAACCACAGGTCAGAGTTCACACAAAGTCTGAGCTTCTTAATCTGGAGAAGGAACATCATTCTAAACTGTTTCTAATTCACATTAAATGACTTTTGACTGGCAATGTAATAATATATAATTATTGGCTTCACTCACTCAAAATGCTGTTGTCTTTTATTATATCCTAATTTAATCCTTTAATTTAGCTTTTTTTTTTTTCTGTGATGAGAACTTAAAACAAAACTGGCCTATGTATTTATGAGCGATTGGTTGATGTGTCTGTTTACTCGATCAGAGCCAATCAAGTGTAGAATTCCAGCCAATCTGTCAGTAAATCGCAAGTTTAATTTTTTTGCTCTAAATGTTGCAAGCAGGACTAGTCAGTATAGACACGAATATATTCTAAAAGTATTTTTTATTGAAAATGTTTTTTTATTATTATTTCTAATGATTTAAATAATAAACTGTGTTTAATAGGACTTGTTTATGTCCTCACGAGTCAGGCTCTTCGTATCCTCAGTGGATTTAAAAAAAAAAAATGCAAATCTTTAGTTTTAACTTTGAGCTTTAGGATCAATGTCTGACCAAGGCTTGCTGTAGAAAGGTTGCCTCGCATTGGGAAACCTTATTGAATTACTGCATTGACTTGCACTCACTTAATGTTTCCTTTTAACACAGACGCAGACTGCCTTGTCCTGGGTGAACAATAACATTTAACTGTTTTTATGTTTTGCTGATGCTGTTTGTGTGATCTGACCTTGAAGTAAAGCAAAACAGGAGATGAGTTTTTGATACTGACTCATCCTTTTATTGCATAATCGTTCTGGGCTTATTGATCACTTTATTTATAGATTAAAAATGTGCAATTTTGATCTTGTTAAATATTACAATGACGTTATCAGTTGGGACTGACTCACATTTTCCTTCTCTTTTTTTTTTTTTAATTTTCGCTATTTTTACTGTCTCTTTGTTTTACGTAAAAAATAAAAGGTTCTTCTCACCTGATCCACTTCCAGTTCCTTTGCCACAGGAGAATTTAATACAGTTTGGTCAAATCTTGTTGCTCTCAGGTGTTGAAGTTGCTTTTTGAGGTTTGGCAGTCTAAACATTAAACACATGGACTCGCATGTCAGAGCAACACAGTTTAATGTAGGGATTCAGCCAAATATCAGAATTAGTCAATTAATCCCTGATTGGTGATCAACAAGTCAAATATTAAAGAAAATAAATAATTTATCATGTAATCAAATCAATGCATCAAATCTAAGGACTTTTTCTGCTTTTGTTTATCAACCACCACAATGTACTTTGATTAGATGAAGATAATTTAGTGTTTTATTTTTTTTTTATTAATACCTCAATTAAAACTTGCAAAATTATAAAAAATAAAGCAGGAAATCTGCATCAGGTAGGAAAAATGTGATTGATACATCTGTAGTTAAAGTTTTAATGTTTTTAGTTAAATTAGTAATCTAAAAAAAAAATATTTATTAATCAAGTCCCAATTCCTACTTCCTGAAACTTACAGGAACTCTTTCAGTATATTATGGAGCTTTATTATTACCCAACTCAAGTTGTTCTAAATATTGCAGTCACTGTTTTAGTGTGTTGAATACATTTCTTGAATACTAGTTTAAAAAAAAAAAAATCTCTTTTTTTTTTTTTTCCAGTGTGGACAGGAAGAACAACGTCCACTACCTGATCAAATGGCGCGAGCTGCCGTACGACCAGGCCACCTGGGAGTCCGAGGACATGGACGTACCCGAGTTCGACACCTATAAGGTTCAGTACTGGAACCACAGGTAAGATATTATCATTTCATGTCCCTTTTGATACTTAAACCAGCCTTAAAAAGGGCGTTTCTAACCGAGTAAACGTCTCTTTGTTTCAGAGAGCTGATGATGGGAGACGACGGGAGACCAGGGAAGAAGATCAAGGTGAAAGGAAGAGTGAAGCGGCCAGAGAGACCCCCCGAGAACCCGGTGATAGATGTAAGTATGCCAGTTAGTGACTGAGACATTTTTAAATAAGTCCTTTTGAATGTTTTGAGACATTTTACCTCCCTTCTTTGAAAACATTTCTTGCTTCTGTCTGCAGCCGACCATAAAGTTTGAGCGGCAGCCGGATTACCTGGATAGCACTGGTGGGACTCTGCACCCTTACCAGCTGGAGGGTCTCAACTGGCTGCGGTTCTCCTGGGCTCAGGGTACAGACACCATCCTGGCTGACGAGATGGGTTTGGGCAAGACGGTCCAAACCGCCGTCTTCCTCTATTCGCTCTATAAGGAGGTGAGAACCTGAATAATGTAGATTTACATGTTATGTTCACTTTGTTAAATTCATTTGTATGGATTATTTTTATTATCTGTTGAATAAAATAACTAATATTTATCCATCTTGTGAAGAAAACAGTCATAAATGTTGGTTTTGTCAAGATTTCTATAGAAGGTATGAGTTATTTAGTTGAAAATGTCCAGTTTTAGTTATTGCTGACAGAACGTCTGTTTGGCAGTTCTGCAATCCGATTGGTCAAGAGCTCTTCAGCCATTTTGTCAGGTGAAGTCTGATGACATTCACTGGGATCTGAAACAGTAAACAGATGCGTCTCATGTGTGGCTGCTGCCACCTAAAGTTTGGAGGTCAGATTGCACTTTTTAAGGAAGCCACAAGGGACTCTGCAGCTGAATGTGATTTGTTTATAAAATCAGATGAACTTGTTTTTCTGCATTAATGGGAGGATTCAGACTTTGACTGAGAGTTTAAAAATAATAGCCTCTGCAGGGTTGAACTGTGGCAGGGCTGAACTCTGATCGCTCACATTTTTACTCATAATTATGCTGATGGGTACATGTATGTAAATATTCAAATGCTTATGGAGATGCATTTACTGGTGATAAATACTGAACTGAGTTTATCATGTAAAAAAAAAATCATTTAATTTTGTGTCTATGGAGATTTTACAAGTGATTCATTTTTTTCACTATTTTCAGCAGGATATTCTATGACTTTGCTTTGAAAGTACTTTCACTCCTGGGAGATTGTCTTAAATGTTTTCCATTTTTGAATATTGTGAATGAAGAATAATAGACATGTTTGGCAGAGGCATTACAAACCTATTTTTCCCCAACACTTTTAAGGTGAGATTTAAATTAAAGCTCTACTAGACTAGATTGTTTAGAAATGAAAAGTGCAATCATCTTGTTTGGAGACAAAAACGTCCCCTCTACTCTTATTCGTTATGCTAACATCGTCTCCACTTCCAGGGTCACTCCAAGGGGCCGTTCCTGGTCAGCGCTCCTCTCTCCACCATCATAAACTGGGAGAGAGAGTTTGAGATGTGGGCGCCCGACATGTACGTTGTGACGTACGTCGGAGACAAAGACAGCAGAGCCGTCATCAGGGAGAACGAGTTCTCCTTCGAGGACAACGCCATCCGCGGAGGGAAGAAGGCGTCGAGGATGAAGGTGAGAGGAAACGGGCTGGAATGAAGAGTAGGATGAAGATGATGCTTGAAAAGTTGAGATGATGATGAAGGTTTTTCCTGTTTCCTCCAACAGAAAGATTCATCAATCAAGTTCCACGTCCTGCTGACTTCCTATGAGTTGATCACCATCGACATGGCCATCTTAGGCTCCATAGACTGGGCCTGCCTGGTGGTAGACGAGGCCCACAGACTGAAAAACAATCAGTCAAAGGTGCGCTGACTATATTCTAGATTATTTTATCAGATAATGCCAACACATGGTGGGAACGTTCCTCGCTCACTTTGTCATTCATTGTCTGTTCTAACCTTTATGTTAACTAAGTAGCAAACATGTTTCCTCTGCTGCAGTTTTTCCGGGTCTTGAACAACTATCCACTGCAACACAAGCTACTGCTGACGGGAACTCCACTGCAGAACAACCTGGAGGAGCTTTTCCACCTCCTGAACTTCCTCACACCCGAGAGGTTCAAGTAAGTTGAGCCACTTTTTTCATTTAAGAAGCTGATTGCTGACATTTGTTGAAGTTGTAACTAAATGAGTTGAATCAGATGTGCCTGGGAAACGTATTCACACTCCTTGAAACTTTTCCCTACTTTATTACATTAAAATAACTTTTTTTTTGAATGAGTTGGCAAAAATAACAAAATGTACAACAGTTCTTACAAAAATCGATTAGTCATGAATGCCCATGTTATTTGTTCCAGAGCCTGACTAGTGCAGAAATCCAAAAAGTTCTTAGATTCATATCTAAATTAAAGCCTTAAATGTCTTAAATTAAGTTTAAAAAGTAAGTTGGCCATTAATTACAACTCTTAAATATTGTCTTGACTAGACAACTTCAGCTCACATTATATGTATTGTTTTTCTCACGAGACTTTACTGTCAGACAAAGGTTTGAGTCACACACAGACACTTTCACCGCGTTCCTTGTCTTGCTGCTAACATTCCCTTGCTAGCTAGCCATCTTTTGTACATCCATCACTGGTCAGTGCAATTTTATTGCCAGTTAGCTGAACAAAAGTTGTGCATTTCTTTGGAGATATAGGTCTTAAATTACATTCATAATGGTCTGAACTCGAACTCTGGGCTACAAAATAAATCTACGAAATAATCAACAAATATCTGCTCAAGGTTCCTCATGTAAGCAAACAAACCAATATATTTTTTTTATACACTTTGTGTAAAAATACCAGAAAA
Organism: Poecilia latipinna; assembly: GCF_001443285.1. NCBI lineage: Eukaryota > Metazoa > Chordata > Actinopteri > Cyprinodontiformes > Poeciliidae > Poecilia > Poecilia latipinna. The sequence goes on along the minus strand of NW_015113116.1, from coordinate 222,300 downwards.
GACAAAAACATGCAAACTTAATCCATGTTTGTTTTCCACCTGCAGCAACCTGGAGGTCTTTCTGGAAGAGTTTGCCGACATTGCTAAGGAGGATCAGATCAAGAAGCTTCACGACATGCTGGGTCCGCACATGCTCAGGAGGCTGAAGGCCGACGTCTTCAAGCACATGCCCTCCAAAACCGAGCTCATCGTCCGGGTGGAGCTCAGTCCCATGCAGAAGTTAGTCTGGAGCAGTGATCTACAGTCGAAATGATTTAGTTGGATTTGAATCCTGATGTCTAATTTTTCTTTACCCTTTTGCAGAAAATACTACAAATTTATCTTGACGAAAAACTTTGAGGCCCTCAACACGAAAGGTGGAGGAAACCAGGTTTCTCTGCTGAACGTCGTCATGGACCTGAAAAAGTGCTGCAACCACCCCTACCTCTTTCCTGCAGCAGCTATGGTATGAGCTGGAGAAACCATCATCTCTCCTTATAAAAGAATTTGCAAATCTTTGGACAAAAAACTCTTATTTATTAAAAAAAAAAAAACTGAATGAGGGAAAAAACAAAGGATCCTCTGAATGAAGTTTAGATGAGAATTTATCATTGTTTTCAGTTGCTCAGCTAAATTATTTCTTGTTTTAAAATCTCGTGTTTAATTTTTCACACCAAACAGGAAGCGCCAAAGATGCCCAATGGGATGTACGACGGGAGCGCTCTCACAAAGTCATCTGGAAAACTGATGCTGCTGCAGAAGATGATGAGGAAGCTGAAGGAAGGAGGACACAGAGTCCTCATTTTCTCACAGGTCAGCAGCTGTAGAAAAGCAGGTTGAGTTTAATTGTCCTTTCTATTTAACAGTTTGTTGTTTGTTCTTGTGCAGATGACCAAGATGTTGGATCTGTTGGAGGACTTCTTGGAAAATGAAGGGTACAAATATGAGCGGATTGACGGAGGAATCACCGGCGGGATGAGACAGGAAGCCATCGATCGTTTTAACGGTCAGATTTCTTTTGTAGCTTTCTAGAAGAAATAATTGGAAACGCAAGACAGGAAAAATATCTAACTATTTTTATACTGTCTTATACCATAGCTCCAAAAGAGAAATTAAAATCTGCATCAAAAACTTTACAAAAATCCTTATTGTTGCGTCTTTTCACAGGCAGATTCTAAACAAATACAGAACAAGTATTTACCGTTTCCTCCTTCGTCCCTCAGCTCCCGGCGCTCAGCAGTTTGCCTTCTTGTTGTCCACGAGAGCCGGAGGTCTGGGAATCAATCTGGCCACAGCCGACACAGTCATCATTTACGACTCGGACTGGAATCCTCACAATGACATCCAGGTAAAGCCTCGTTGCTGCTTTCCTTATTAAATATTAAATACGCTGGTTGTCAGATTAATCATGTCTGCCTCTTTGTCGGCTCTCAGGCCTTCAGCAGAGCTCATCGTATCGGTCAGAACAGAAAGGTCATGATCTACAGATTTGTCACTAAGGCCTCAGTGGAGGAGAGGATTACTCAGGTAATTGGCACAATTTAATATATTTTAGTTCTCAGGTAAAATGTTTCAGCCTTTACAGTCGTAAAACTACAAAAACTTCACATCTTCATCTCTGGATCTCTTGTTTCAGGTGGCCAAGAAGAAGATGATGTTGACTCACCTGGTGGTCCGACCCGGTCTTGGATCCAAGACGGGCTCCATGTCTAAACAGGAGCTGGACGACATTCTCAAGTTTGGAACAGAAGAGCTGTTCAAGGACGACGGAGAAGGTGAAGATGTGTGGCCGGCAGACGGCTTTAAAAAGTCTGGGAAATGATCTGACTTCCTCAGATTTGGAGAAAATAAATCAGAAAATCTTTGTAATTCCCAAATTCATGCACAAACCTACATAATTCATGTTTAGATTTGAGGAAAAAAAAAAAAAGTTGTTCCAGTCGGAGTCCTTTTCCTGACATTGCACATGTAATTATGGACGAATGAATGAAACTTCTTTCTGTCTTAGTCTTTCTAATAATTTACCTTATCAAGTATCTGGCTATGATACTTGATATCCGTCCGTCCGTCCGTCCGTCCGTCCGTCCGTCCGTCCGTCCGTCCGTCCGTCCGTCGTGTAACATTTCCATATTTAAAGCTTAAACTTTTAACTGTTGGAGCAATCTGGAGTTTGGAAAAGTATGGAGTTTCGACTTGAAACATGTTTGGGGATCCTGACCTGAACAATCAATGTTGACACATTTGTCCTCAGGTGAGAACAAAGAGGAGGACAGCAGCATCATCCACTACGACGACAAAGCCATCGAGCGACTTCTCGACCGCAATCAGGACGCCACCGACGACACGGAGCTGCAGAGCATGAACGAATACCTGAGCTCCTTCAAAGTGGCTCAGTATGTGGTCAAAGACGAGGAGGAAGAGGTGAGTCTGTGGCCCGGTGGGGTCGCCGTGGAAACCCCCCTCAGTCCAGCCCGACTTTCTTATTGCTACCCTACTTCTGCGGTGCTCAGGAGGAGGAAGTGCAGCGAGAAATCATCAAGCAGGAGGAGAGCGTCGACCCAGACTACTGGGAGAAGCTGCTGCGGCACCACTATGAGCAGCAGCAGGAGGACCTGGCCAGAAACCTGGGCAAAGGCAAACGCATCCGCAAGCAGGTCAACTACAACGACGGGTCACAGGAAGACAGAGGTAGGCCTTTTTTCTTTTAATTCTCTGAGCTTGAGTTACATTTCAGTAGGCCTCTCATTGATTGAAAATATATTTTTGTTATTTTTTTTCTTGAAGCTGATTGGCAGGACGACCAGTCTGATGGACAGTCGGATTACTCTGTGGCGTCTGAGGAAGGGGATGAAGACTTTGATGAGAGATCAGAGGGTAAGAATCTAAAAACTTGCAATATAGGTTTTTCCAGGCACAACTCTTAACAAGCTCACTCACAGGAAATTAAAATATGATGTGTTATTCAGCTGATTGGTTGTGGAGTCTTCAGTATCTCTGTTTTCTTTTCTGCAGCCAACTCTCGCAGGCCCAACAGGAAGGGCCTGAGGAACGACAAGGACAAACCACTGCCCCCCCTGCTGGCCAGGGTTGGAGGCAACATTGAGGTGAGCCGCTCTTCTTTAGACTGTTTGAATCCTACAAACATTTCAAAAAGCAACACAGCGACTGGTTTTAGAAATCCAACAGAAAGCACCTGAGTGAAATCTGAGCCTCCTGCTGTTTTCCAGGTGTTGGGTTTCAATTCTCGGCAGAGGAAGGCCTTCCTGAACGCAGTGATGCGTTATGGGATGCCTCCGCAGGACGCCTTCACCACCCAGTGGCTGGTCCGAGACCTGCGGGGGAAATCTGAGAAAGAATTCAAGTAAGTTACTTTTTTTTTTTTTTCTTTTTCTGTTGAACATGAAGAGCGAAGGACATTTTCTCAGATCTGGTTTTTCCTCCCTCTGCAGGGCTTACGTCTCTCTGTTCATGCGCCACCTGTGCGAACCCGGAGCAGACGGAGCTGAGACTTTCGCAGATGGCGTCCCCAGAGAAGGGTTGTCCCGGCAACATGTCCTCACACGCATCGGCGTCATGTCACTTATACGCAAAAAAGTATGTTTTTGGTTTGATTATTAATGGAGTAATTAACATGGATATTTCACCCCAATAAGGCAGCAGCTGGTTTTAGTTGAGAAAATTAAGAATAATTTTAATATATAGAGCACGATTCAAGCAGCTGTACGAGCTGGGACAGGACAAAAAGAAACGTATATATTGATATAATCTTTTTTTAAGGTAAGACTATTAAGCAAACCATTTACAGCCAGATATCTCTACCTGGAGACATCCGTCTTCACCAACTCAATGAAGAACCTTGAATAATATGAGTTACAACATTTCTTATTTTTTATCAAACTCCATGACAAATATTCAAAGCATCTAAGTGCTAACAAGAAATCTGCATATGTCATTCCACTGCAGTCAATACAGTGATAAAGGTTGCAAAAATTTAATTTTTTATTTTTTCCACTGACGTCATCAAGTCGAAAGGCCTGATATACTTTTTATTGTTGAGACTCATTTAGTCTGTAAACCTTGAAAAGTAGAAATTGATGGCAGATGTGCTTGTTGATAACTGCATCATCAGCATAAAAATGAAAATCTGAAACAGTTACATTTCTGTTGAAGTAAATGAAAAAGTCCTAAGTCAACCCCCTGAGGGACACCATTAGCTACAGTGGGTGGCCTACAGTGACCACAGCATCACGGACTTTCTACAGTACCAAATTAATAGTGGACATGTTATTTTATACCATTCCCACCTTCAAATCTAACTCTTTGAGTAAAAGAGCACTGAGCACCTCTGCGTGTTTCTTTATGTGGATTTTCCCCCCCCTATTAAATAACTGAAAAATCCATCCTGTAAATTGTAACCAAAGCTCTGACCGGATGGCGTCTCTTTACCTTCCAGGTCCAGGAGTTTGAGCACGTCAACGGTCAGTGGTCCATGCCCTGGATGGCCGACCTGGAGGAGAACAAGAGGGCCGCGGCTCAGCCGGACTCTCCAGGGAAAACCCCGTCCACCGGGACCCCCGCCGACACACAGCCCAACACTCCTGCTCCAGGTACCAGCTTAGCCTCCGAGGTGAAGATGTTTCTGTTGAGGGTGTGGAGGAAAACAAATCCAATGTAACGCGAGTGTCTGTTTCTAGCTGATGACTCGGTGAAGAATGACGAGGCATCAAAGGATGGAGAGAAAGACGCAAAGAAAGAAGGCGAGGCAGATAAAAACGGCAAAGAGCCAGCTAAGGCCAGCAGCGAGGTAAAGAATTTAAGAAGAAGGTAGGGTTTGAAAAAATGTGCAAAGACTTGAATCTGATTTATCCATGATGCCGACAGGTTATCGCCATCCCGGACGACGATGAGAAGGTCCCTGTGGAGACGCAGGATAAGAAAAACGGCGAGGAGCCGATGGAGACGGACAAACCGAGCAACGGCGAAGCGGAGAGCGCAAAAGAAAAGGAAGGAGAGGAAGGAGAGGGAGAGAAAAAGAGCGCAGAGGGAAGAGAGGAAGACAAACCAGCTGTAGATGAAAAGACGGAGCCGTCAGAAGTCAAACCTGAGGAGCCTGAAGTCAAAGGTGAGATTTTCAAGGCTTTTTTTTTGTTCTTAAATTTGCAAAGAATGTTTTTTTTGTGCAACATTTCTAAAAGCCGTTTGCTTGTGCTAGCTCTGCTGCAGTCTTAATAAAGTTTGTTCTAATTAATGTTTTCATCCTACAGGAGAGGAAAAGAAGGAAGAGAAGCCTGAAAAGATGGACACCACTCCTCCTGCAGAAGAAAAGAAAGGTAACTTTTGTAGATTTAACCTGTTAAGTGCCAGCTCTGATATGACGTCTGGTGGTGACTCTTCTGTTTTTGTTTTGTTTTTTTTCTTTTGAAGACGTGAAGGAGGAGAAAGAAACTCCAAAACCAGAGGAGGCGGCCAAGCTGCAGAACGGAGACGGCAGCAAAGAGGGCGTGGCTACGGCGGCAGCGGCAGCTTCCACCGCCAGCGGCGTGAGCGAGGAGAAGAAGAAAGCCAAAACCCGATTCATGTTCAACATCGCAGATGGAGGATTCACAGGTACGAACACAGACAGGAAGTCGGGTTAGTTTCAGGATTCTGTTCCAAATCACTAACGGCTCCTTTTCCTTTAGAGCTGCACTCTTTATGGCAGAACGAGGAGCGCGCCGCCACGGTTACCAAGAAAACCAATGAGATCTGGCACCGTCGCCATGACTACTGGCTGCTGGCCGGCATCATACAGTATCCTTTTCCGACCGGAGTGATCCTGGACTCCGTTATGTCGATGTAGTTTTACCGGAGGCCGCCCTGGTTGGACGTTTGTTCCCCTGACCGCTGATCCCTCCAGACACGGCTACGCCCGCTGGCAGGACATCCAGAACGACGTGAGGTTTGCCATCCTCAACGAGCCGTTCAAAGGGGAGATGAACAGGGGCAACTTTCTGGAAATCAAGAACAAGTTCCTGGCCCGAAGGTTCAAGGTAGCAAATATTTTACACATGCAATACCTAAAGAAAAAATATCTGAGGTTATAAATTTCTATCAATCATAATTCCATCCATCCAAGTTTCATAATGTTTGAACATTATCTGTCCATCCATTGATGTGTATGATTTTCATCATTGTCTGTTTTTTCTTTCTTCTCCATCTATACATTCTGTCCATACATCCATTCATCTTTTTTTTTTCATTCATCGATTTTTCTGTTATTGCATCTGTTGTACTTCTTTTTCATTCTTTCATCTTTTTACCCTTTTCCTTTGCTTTCTTTTGCACTTTAATTTTTTCTTTCTTTCACTATTTTTTCTGCTTTCCCTTCTTTCCTTTTATTCTGCTCTCTCCCTCTTTCTGCTTTCTTTCACTCCATTTATTTCATTCACTCTTTTGTTTTTCTTCTGCTCTTTCTTTCTTCCACCAAACCATATATCCTTTTCTTTTGTCTGTTATCCATTGATCCATACATTCACTTTTCCAACTTTGATTCATTAAATTTTTTTTAACCAATCACTTTATTTATCTGTATATTTATATTTAATCAAACACAAAGAGCAGGAACATTGTAAGTATTTTAAAAGATGCACCTTTCTGTCTCATCTCCAGCTGTTGGAGCAGGCGCTGGTGATCGAGGAACAGCTGCGTCGCGCCGCCTACCTCAACATGTCAGAGGATCCCTCTCACCCCTCCATGGCCCTGAACACCCGCTTCAGCGAGGTGGAGTGTCTGGCCGAGTCCCACCAGCACTTAAGCAAGGAGTCCATGTCCGGGAACAAACCGGCCAACGCCGTCCTGCACAAAGGTACAACCGACGCTCCACAAAGATCTGACTAAATGGCACCAGTTTTTTTTTTTTTTTTTATAGTTTTATAAATGATTTATATTTTATAAATATTAATGCTTTCTGTGTTTTCAGTGCTAAAGCAGTTGGAAGAGCTGCTGAGTGACATGAAGGCGGACGTGACCCGCCTCCCAGCAACCATCGCCCGGATACCGCCGGTTGCTGTCCGACTCCAGATGTCTGAGAGGAACATCCTGAGCCGCCTAGCGAGCCGAGGACCAGAAACACAGACGCAGACGCAGCAGGTAGCAGGATAGAAGTTTAATTTAGTTTGTTTGCTTCAAAGCTGAATTAGCTGAAATGATTTGTTTGTTTTGTGATGTATTGTGCAGCAGATGCCGCAGCAGTAGACTGAAAATCGTCTCTAACCTCAAGAACCACCCCCTGCCTCACATCAACATTCCTGATTGGTGCACAGCAGAACGAGTCGCCGTGCTCCGAGCTTGAAGCCACGTCCTGTTCACTTTTCACCCCCAAAATGGACTTTACAGAGTTTCTCTGGAGGATCAGATCTCCTCCCTGTCCCAAAAAATGAGGCTGTGGACAGAAGTTTTTTTTTAAAGTATTTTCCGCCTTTTTTTTTTTTTTTTTTTTTTCAATTTCTTTATTAATATTATTGATATAATGTTATTATGATGGTTTTTTTGGGACCTAAATAAAAAAATGTAATAAAGTTTTTTGTTTGGTTTTGATGGCTGAAATAAAATAAGAAAAAGAAATAGTACTTAGCTTTAAAATATCACTTTGCTTACTGTTCAGGAATTTAGCAAAAACAGTTAATTTTGGTAATCTGAGTTGATCAAAAACAGTATTAAAAAAATAACCTCAACTTTACATGATGAAACTCAAGTTTGGTACAAAACATCCTAGTAGAGAAAAGACAATTGAAAGCAAATACTAATTTATTAGAATTTTCTCGAAGTGTCAAGCAGCCAGTCTGGAATTAAACGTATTCATTTCAACGGTACATAGCATAAATGAGTGTTTTCATCCATGAAAATTCAACAAAAAAAAGTTCTGGGAACTAATGTGTTGCACATCCAAAGCATGGAAACTACAAGTCGACTCACAACACAGAAGTTAAACACAGGACGGGTGAAAGCAAACAGAAAACGGTTCAAACAGAAGTTGGGTTGTTTAAAATCAGTAGCAGCACCAACAGAGTGACACTGACGTACAGCAAGGGCTCGGAGTTTCAGCCATGTTTTAACAGCGTATACAGCAATATATTTTAGGTGTGGCTGTCTTTTAGTGTTCCTTAAAAATAACCCATATGATGTATATAGATGTTAGTCTTACCAGGTGCACAACTTGATTTCTTTGTAATATAATAGGAGTAAAATTCTAATCTACAATCGGCCACAAACACTCTGCTTCTCTTATCAGTGGTTCTCTTTGGCTCAACACACAAAACATGACATTTTTCACATAATTTCAATAGGCAAGGACTGGAAGGACATTTATGTCAATGACATGCTGTGATTCTGCTGCACCTTAATGCTCAAAGCTGCTTCAGAATTCAAAAAGCTTGACATAATTTTGACCATGTCAATTATTTATAAAACTACTAAGTAGTTATTGTATGACAGTGGCTTCTGTGAAATAAAGGTTACAGCTCCAAATACTCTTGAAAGAGGCAGAAGGAACTCCACTGATTCGTGACTGAATCCAAAACATGAAGCTGCCAGCTTCAGGAAGTGATGCGATTTAGATAAAACAGAGGTTACGTCACGTTGGCTAATTTTTCTGTCATGAATCTTAAATCCATAAACCTTTCTGACTTTCTACAACTCACCCAAACAAAACCAACTGATTATAGTGACCCTTTGTTTTAATCTGTAAACCTGCTCATTGCAAAGAGGACAGGAGGAGCACATTAAAGGCCATGCATAGAGGTCGCTGAGGAAGAGGAGGCGCACTGAGGAAAGACTCGGTTTGGTGCGGTAGCGTTCGTTGGTGCAGACTCGTCCTGGGACTTGCATCTCCATTCTTGAAAAGCAGCTCAGTAGAAGAAATATACTAAATATAGAGAACAGGAAAGAAACACTTACATTGGTAAGAGATTTCCAATATAGAGCAGAAATTATTTTCTTACAAAAAAATAATAAAAATTCATTGCCAAAGAAATGCAAAGAATATTCCTCATGCTCTGGAAGCAAAGGTGGCATAGCGCTCTGATACGGACAAAAAAATGCAATGTGTACGTATTATTTTTATGGTGCCTTGAAAATGTTTTGATAACATTTGAACTTTTAACATTTTCTCACATTACAACCAAATTTTAAAGTATGTCAGTGAGATTTTATGAGGTAAAGCAACACAAAACGGTGCACTTCTGAAGTAGAAGAAAAAAGATCATTCTGAGCAAGTCCCCAAAAAAATGCATTTATGAAAAGATTAAATTACGCACAGCTTGACATTTTCATTTAAGTGTATCATAATAAAGGAGAATACAAATACACTAGATGTTTATTTATTCAAAAATCTTTAAAGTCATATTTTTCTCTTTCAAAGTTATACACAATTTTATTTGGAAATACACTGAAGATTAAAGTTGTAAAATGTTTATGCATTAAAACTTTGAACATTTTATGAACAAAACAAACACTGTTTGGCCTCTGATGGCTCATTTGTGTCCAATATAAATTAAACATCAGTTTTTTTTGTTTGTTTACATTGTACAGTGATTTGCGTTATTGTAATACAATAACTGAGTCGAAGTGATTTTTTCATTGTGTTATACTTACAGAAGACGACGCCGACACATATAACTCCTATAACCGCCATCATGATCATCATCTGGCAACAAAAACAACAGCAGCACTTTTTAGGTCAAGTGGGATTTTGGTTCTGTTTTGGACATACAGGAAGTAATAGAAACTGAAAATTGAGCATGCCAAAAATATAAACAAACGTGACACAAGATGTTAGGAAGTTTGTATTTGATTGATTTGTTCTTTGTTTTTCCATTGGCCCCTAAAAGTGCTTAGACAGGATTCCAGCTGTTGCAGAATCTAATGTAAATATATCTGCATTGAGGCTGCATGCAGTGATCACAAACATTTCTTCACTTTTTTCCCCCCAAATGTATAAATATAAATGTTGTTCAATGCATGAAACAAAGACATTGACAGGAAATCACATCCCCTCTGAGAGGGGGAGGGCTGAAAGAGATTAATAAATACAAGAGCATGGAAAGAGAGACGGGTGTCAACGTGATACTAGGGCTCGCAGTGTGTGTGTATAAAGGTTTGTAAATAACACACCCTACTTTGAAAGTGGTGAAATCTAAAGCTCAATGAAAACCTTCAATCTGTTATAACCTAATATGTTGTACTTATTGAGACATTATTACATCAGTGGAGGTTCTCATGACCGAAGCCGAGTCCGAATGTTGGAGAGGAGGAGTTACGTCACAGATCACAGCTGGCTCTCTAATCCCAGGCCGTCACTGTAATCCAGATTGAGATTTTCCTTCCTCTCTTTCTGGCTTCCCCGTCAGTCTAACAGACTGACAATGGCAGAGCGAATCTGCCTTCACTCTGCCACGGATTGGGCCAAACGAACCGCACAGAATGAGGCGGAGCCCAGCGGCCGGAAACCAGGTCCAATAAAAGTGGATGAATAAATGGAAGGATGGATAAACGGTGTGGACGGATGGTGATGGGAGAGCAGAAATGGCAGCTGGGAAGTGTTTCTATTTTTATTCAGGGTGATATTCCAAACTTCAGCGACATTTTTACACCATCTGAGGAAGATGTTTTTATAAAACTTAACAATAGCGCCTGCTTTATGTTAACGAGGATTATAAAATTGTAGCCAGGTTTGCGCAACAAATTTGTTTTTGATAAGTAACTTGGTTTAGTTTGTCTAGAATCACCACAAATGTAGAGACACGATGAGGTTGTTGAGACTGGACATAGGAAAGTAATAAAAAAATGACCTTAAATCTCATTCTTCTGAATCAGAAAACAAAGTATTGAGATTCAATTTTTCTTTTTTATTTTAATCATATTGTCTGTTAATCAAACTTTGTCTGATTCTGCATTTATGTCAAATTAATTATTTTTGTTTTAACCTATGACATATTACTGTTACACTGCTATTTTAGACATTTTCAGATTGTAACAATAAAATACGGCTATTTAAAATATGTTTTTCATGATATCATGGTGTTATGGTGAACAGTTATTTTAAATACCTGAAATGCTACCGTTGTTTTAAACCAAACATGATTTGTGTGGCAGGTACATGATGAGGGGAACTCTTGAATCCTTCTCACCTTGCAGTTTTTCCACCAGTACTTGTTCTTGAGCTTGGCGGCGCTGCTCTCGAACTGCGAGGCTCCGGCCTGCAAGGCGTCGGCCCGGTCGTCGAGTTCTGACAGCTTCTGGTCTCTCTCCAGGACTTTGTCCACATTCACACGCATGATGTCCACCACCTGAGGGACAAACACACCTGTCAGAGTCTGTCTCAGACTGAGCTCAAATACGTCAGAGAAAAGCCAAGCAGATACAAGTTTTTAAATACCAGTTTTCACATTTTATGATACACCTGCAGTTTTATACTTGATGGTATATTTGGGTTCTTGTAATGAGGAAAACAGCACATTAACAACCTTTAAATGTGTGTTTGCTCACCTCGTCCACCTGAGCCTGCGTCTGCTGCAGCCGTCTGTTGCTGGTCAGGTTTGGGGCCGGAGCCGGAGGGCCTCCCTCACCTTCCGGACCCCCTGGAGCTCCAGGAGTGCCTGCTGCATCTGGAGTCGACCTGCGGTGAAAATGATGAAGATCAGAGATGATGAGTTTTCTTAAACAATCTTTTCAGAAGCAGAGATGTCTTTGGTAAAAACATCACAAAATGAGTAAAGATTTAGCTGGTCTCAACCTCTTACAAACCAGAACTGAACAAATTTGAGTGCAAGCATTTCATAAAAGCCGCCAGCAGATCTACTTGCATACATTTCAAATAATAAAGAGTGAATTAAGTGGAGCGTATGACTCTTAATGAGTTAAAAGTAATCAAATTATGACCCACATAAGAAGACAATCAGGGTAAAGTTTTAAAGGCTAACAGATTCACTAAATCTGTTTCCTTAGAAAACAAAAGTAGACCACCATAAACAAGCAGATAAACTATCATTTCAGTTTGGTGCAGATTAAATGAGTCACATGAAGAAGACTATGGGAAGAAAACAAGCATTAATTATATAAATTAGGCAATATAGAGCCCTTTTCCCTCAATGGAAAAGGTTTGGTGAACACAAAGCATGAGAAGATTATTTATATTGCACCACTCATTAAAGATTTTTTTTTAATAGAAAAGATAATATTTCAAACACTTAAAAGCATTGCATTCCAAAAAACTAATGTAATAATGAAAATGTATGACGTCAAACTAATGTAATAATGAAAATGTATGACGTCAAACTAATGTAATAATGAAAATGTATGACGTCAACTCAATGACTGAAGTGATTTATTTCCTCCATTTGACGTCACTCAGCAGGGTGAAGGTGGAGAAATACTTTAAGTGTCCAACTTCCTTTTTCTTTTTTAGGTGAGATCCCTATTTATTTACAGCTCTGGTTGCAGTTTAAATTGATTGTTTATATAAAATGGAATGGTGATTAATTTCATGTCCAAAAATATTATTAAATGCAAAAAATGTATAGTCATTGTGTGACAAGTGGTCAAAGCAGAGTCACCCACCACCCAATCAGAATTAGACATGATGCATCACTAAAGGACACAACCTACATGCTACCTGATGTAGCCCATCACCATCACCAGCAGTGAAATACAAAGTGCAGAATCATGTAAATCACAAAATAACCAAATGGCCTCAATAATGAGATTGTCTGCAAACACAACACAAATCACAATTAGAGTTTATGGCACCCACTAATGATAAAAAGTTTCATGTGAAAATTCGTTGTTTGAAACTTGGATGAAAATTTGCTGAGATCTAAACTAACCTCTCCAAGACAGTAATTTTCAGTAAAGCCAAATAAAGGATTTAAATCTGGGAGCTTCTCATTGCAAAGCTGCAAGTTCTCCACCGTGGAACCCTGATTTTATTTGGTTTCGTTTTGATATGATTTTTCGAGCAAAGCTTTAAATTCAGCACCTGCATACATGCTTCTTCGAAGTGGATTCATATTATATTAAATCAGTATTTTCTCACTGCTTTTAAGTAAATATGGACAAAAAAAAATCAGTTTTATGGAAGCATAACTCATCCAACTTTAACTTTATCTATATAACCAACATATAAGGCGAGGTTGTCGAAAAGTTGTAGTTTCAAATTCATGTCAAAGTTTTTGACCTGGTGAGGTTTTTGAAGTTTCAGTCAGACATACTTAGCAGAATCACACTAACCAGAGTTGCTGCTATGCTCTAACAGTGAGGCTTGTTTTCCAGAAGCAAAATGGAGAAAGATTTGTGCAGCAGCAGCCTCCCTGCCTGACTGATGGAGATCAACATGCAGGAATTAAAAATCGGCCGTCCCCTCCCCCAGAGGAAAAAAACCCAACAGATAGAATGTTTTTCTATTCAATAGAAGTCCCAAATCGCTTATGATCCATTGTTTTAGTCTGAATTGACTCAGTGAGTTTTGTCTGGCTCTTTGAACAGCACAGTTTCATTTGTTTTGTTAAAAAAAAAGCAGCTGATGCAAAGTGTACCAGCACAGATGAGCTTTTCCCAATCGCAGCTGATGAAGTTTTTTTTTTATTTTTTTTTTTTAGGTGAGTCAGCCGGTGAGTCACGGTCAGACTCCTGCAGGGTCGAAGAGCTGCACCCCAGAAATTTCCAGATGCTTTCAAACTTAGTTTCGGATAAAATAAATAAAACCACAAAACTAACTTTATAAAGAGTAAAACTGTTTTCTTTTTCGGATTATGTATGAATTATACACTAAACTAAATTAAGGTTCCGAAAACAGAACCCGGATAGTCATATATGACAGGTTTAAAATAAAACAGAGTACTCACATCTCAGCGGCAGGACGATGAGGATTATCTGAGAGACGGGCTGATGAAGAGTGAGGGTGATGAGAGCAGAGAGAGTGATCCCTGCTGGTTAAATGCAAAAAAATAAAAAATAAAAAAATGGAGTATGACTTCTGGTTTCCTTTTTAGCTGATGTCTCAATTCACCTTTTCGTTTTGTTTTCTTTTCTTTACTCAGACTGAAGAAAGAAAAACACTATTGCGCAGATGAAAGAAACCAAAATATGTCCGTCATGTAAAAGCCCCGCCCCTAAAAGTGCGCGCGCGCGCACACACACAAATACGCGCACAGCGTCTCCGTTAGAGGCTATAATACCAGACAGTAACACTAAATACAGTTGGTTGGCTTTTATTGCGTATGAGTGTAGCTTATACAATTAAGTTATAACTTAATTGCTTAATATATCATTTTTCAGTTGATTGGTTTCAGTCATGATTTTCTTTAGCTAGAAATCAAAAGACTTTTGGGGGAAAACATGTTATTCTCAAACTACAAATGTAGTTGTTCTGACCGCTAGAGGTCGCAAAGACAACCCTCAAGAACAACAGATCCTTGACTGTGGGGATTTTATTTTTTGCTAAAACTACTATTAAATTGTGACTAAATAATCAGAATATGTAAAAAAAAAAAAAAAAAAAAAAAAAAAAAAAAGTAAATAGAGTTTATAATGCAAATACCGTTTAAAGCATTTACCCCAAACACTGACAGTTAACTGACCGTAACTTGAAATATGTAACCCAAGCATAATTATGGATGATAATCCAATGGGTTAAGTGTTAGCTATAGTTAAATGATTAATTCATTTAACTATTTACTAAAAATATTTCGTTTTTACCCCCAACCCTGCTTGGGTAAGACAGAATGGCCAAGGCATGGATGGATTTTCTTTTTAACAATTGCCAAAAATCTGTAGCTATGATTGACTAATGCATATAGTTCTAAAATAAACTATTATTTATCAAGATACTTTATTTTTCAGAGCCTGCACTTCCAAAGACAGAGCTGTCAGGAGGGAATGATCAACCAATCAGAGCCAGTCTTTGATTAAAGTGAGAGGTACTCCACTCCAATGACGAAAAATACATTTGATTTTTCTAAATTATGTCATTTAGACTTAAAAATGACAATTTTTAATATTTTTTTTTCAGTTCTTTTAACACCGAGTTAAAAGAACTCAGTGTTTGTAGGCTGTTTGTCAGCTTAAAATTGAAGTGTATGATGTCATGTAAAAGCACTGCATGGTGATGGCTGAGGTCAACATTGTTTTACACTAAACCCAGGATCTGCAATGTGTTGACACAGCACAGCCGTTTCCTCCATGGCAGCTATTCCTCTCCTGGCTGCTTCTGTGTTTGTTTCTCTTTATTGATCTGAATGAAGTTGTTGGTTTGCAGCTCTCGACCCTCGGCCTTTTGCTCAGCCAAGTAAACTGTGAACAGGAACCAATTACAGTTAAATCATTACAGGAGCAGAAAGACTGGTCAGAAACTAAATCAGTGCAGCTAAAAAAATAAAAGCCCTTTTCTCATGCATCAGGTAATTCTCCTGCAGCTTAACCCAAGTGTGCTTGAGCTTAAGATCATAAAGGCTGAAAAAAGGTAAAGAGGATAATTCATGGTTCATCCACTTATGGGAAGTTGTCCTGCAACCACAACCGCAGACCATCACATCATCACCACCATGTGGACAAGGATACTTCTTTCCAATGCAATTTATTCTGTTCATCTTATTTTGATCAAACACACAGCTCTGCAAATCACAACATAGCCCATGAAAAAAAAAAAATCATTCAAACATTTCATTTCTCAATTTACTCACACATTGAGTTCTATGTTGAGAATCAAACAGCACATGATCTCATTCAGGTAATCAGTTTTTAACCTGAGAGTCTTTTTTTTTTTTAATTTCTCTCGCTAATGATTTGTTTTCTATAACTTGCGGATACTTTGTTTTAGCTTCAACAATAAAGAACCGAAATAAGAGAATTTTTGTACATTTCTTGACTGGAAAAAAAAGGAAGAAATAGCAGACTGACAGAAGCTACCAAGTTGTTGCAGGTGTGTTTGGTACACAAATGTGACCCTTGGGGGGGGGGGGGGGGGGAAAAATAAAAAAAAAAAATGTGTTGGGAAAATCGCAGAGGTAAAAAAAAAAAAATTTTA